>NW_024038460.1:327500-342500 GCF_016077235.1 Cyprinodon tularosa | reverse complement strand
ATGGAATGTTTTGGTCCAATTCTAAGGCAAAGGGACCCCAGAGATGGAGATCCATGTCATCCAATGGAGCCGCAGAGTCTGGAACGGCCACCAGAGGGCAGCAGTGAATAAATTAATACCTGGCGTTTCTATTTAGTTTGATTCTGCTTCATTTCTTTAGTGATTATATTTGAAAATTGAAAAATTATCTGGAATGTGATGATTCTGATTTCTTTTTTTATTTATTTAACCCAGTAGTGTTTTGATTTTTATTCGGGTTCTGTGATAACATTTATCTTAGATAACTTAAACCTAAAACACACACACAGCCAAAACCAACATACAAATCTAAAAAAATGTTTTGGTTCATATGGATTTGTTTCTTTTATATTGTTCTTTTGATTTTAAACCTAGTTTTAAACAAAGTTATCCATACCTGATGATGATGATGATGATTATTATCATTGTAATTATTATTATTATTATTATTATTATTATTATTATTATTATTATTATTATTATTATTATTATTATTATTATTATTATCATTATTATTATTATTATCATTAACATTGTTATTATTATTACTATTATTATTATGACTACTACTATTTTTTTTTTTATTATAATTATTGTTATTATTTTTTTTATCATCATTATCATTTTCATTATTCCAAAATATTTCTGACTTTCCTATCTTAATATTTATGTATATATTTATTCTTGCTTCAACCAGAGGCAATCATGATGCTCTGGATGCCTGAGAATTTATGTTTTTTGATATTTACTAAGGTTTTTCTATGAGAGTTTTGTATCTTGATGTTATCCTGTTTTATTGGAGATATTATATCTGGAGTTTTTAGATGTCATGAAAGGGGTATGAGTTCTTTTCCTATGTGAACACCTACTGCTGACATCATGAGCTGAGTACCAATTATTATTGTTATTGGTATTCTTCTTCTTATTATTATTATTATTATTATTATTATTATTAGAATGTTAGATTATAATCTTTTTTTTATCTATTTACGTTTAATACTTGGATTAACATAAAGTGTTATGTCTTATTGTGGGCCAGTAGGTGGCGCTCATTCTTCATTTTTGCTAAGTTTACGTCACTGAAGAAGAACACCGAAGCGGAAACGAGCTGAAAGAGAAGCGGAACTAGTTAGCAGGAAGGCTAATCGCCTTTAGCTGTTTTTTATTTTCAGATTGTATAACTTTCGTGTTAACCATGGCTCCTTTAGATCTCGACAAATACGTCGAGATCGCCAAACACTGCAAATATTTACCAGAAAACGACTTAAAGGTGAGTGATTTTTATTTAGGGAGCTGGGGGGAATGTCGCCTTTATGTGAAGCAGTGGAAGCTAAATAAGCTAATGGCTAAGTTCGAGAAAGTGTTGAAAAATGAGATCAATTAGCCAAACAATCGTTTAAGTGTGTTTATTCTGGTTATATGTGTCAGGAATGACACAATTTGAACCATTACTCGTTTCGAATTGTTGGAAAATACGTAAACTGGACTTAAGAGTTGAAAGCTACGTAGGTACAGTAGACGCTGAGGGGCTCTTCTAAAGGGCTTAAACTGGGTCGTTTCTAACATTCAGAGCCTCATCTAAGGCGGGTTAAGGTCTGATTCTGAAGCTCTCATGCGATTCTTAAATTCAGTGATCATTTACAGCAGGTTCCGGTTTTGCTTTTATCACAAAACAAAACAAAAATCGCAATCAGAAACAAACCAGTTAAAGCTTCTTCGTGGAAACTTTTTATCTGAGGTTAACAAACCTTTTAACATCATTAAGTATCTGAAAGGTCTCAAAATGGATCCTAAGGCCTAAAAATATGTTTGCTCACAGAAATAACTCCATCTCCTTTTCTAGAAGAAAATAATCTGGGTTTCTGTTCCAACCAGAGCTCTTTACAGGGATAACATCTCATTTTTTTGTAGCATTTTATTAGTTTTTGCCTTTTTCTATGTTCAATTCAGTTTATTTCTATCGTGTCAATTCACAACACAAGTCATCTCAAGGCACTTATCAGTTCACCAGATCATCTAGATCAGGGGTGTCAAACTGGTTCCAGAAAGGGCCGAGTGGCTGCAGGTTTTCTTTCCAACCAAGCAATAGCACACCAGACTCCATTCATCTCATCAAGTGAGTCTAGTCTTGAGTTAGTCAACATGATGACTTAATGAGATGAATGGAGTCTGGTGTGCTATTGCTTGGTTGAAAAGAAAACCTTCAGCCACTCGGCCCTTTCTGGAACCAGTTTGACATCCCTGATCTAGATAGATTGATTCAAAGTTTTCTATCTAAGGAAAACCAGTTGATTGCATCAACTCGTTGACTCTTCAGCAATCCCTCACATTAAGCATACTTGTAGCGACAGTGGAGAGGAAAAACTCCCATTTAACAGGAAAAGCAGAACCAGGCTCAGTGTGAGCGGGCATCTTCGGTTCAATGAGACAGAAGCAGAGATACAGAAAGCAACTGTAAAAGCCCTAAACTCTTCTATGTTACGTCTTAAGTTTAGCATTTCAAATTTAAGGAAATCTAATGAGGTGGAGTCTGGTGTTTAGTAAAGGTGTAGCAATCACTGAGCTACAGTTAAGGATCTGCCATCATTCCTGTATTGACAGGAGGGATATATTTATTTAATGGTGAGGTTCTCAGAGGTGGAGCTGCATAAAAATGTGTGTTTTTATGCAGCTCCATCTCTGATGACCTCACCATTAAAGAAATATGACAAAATGCAGAGTTTTTATGCACATCTGACTGAAGTGTTTCACAACCTGCCTCAGAGCCAGTGAGGAGGTTCAGCTACAACCGTTTATTTAATGTTTCCCTGAACATCTCAGTCCGAAAGATCAAACTCAAAACATTTCAATGTCCTTACTGTTATTGGATGACTGTTATTAATTCATATTTACTAACTGTTATTAGAAGGTCGTCATGATCTGACCAACGTGTCAGTTTCCCTCAGGTCTGCAAATCCTCTCAAATCTGATGTTTTTGCACACGGAATCATTTGGAACCAGATATAAACATGAATAGATCAGGCTGCACTATGACTTTACTTTATGAATTATTAAAATATTCATCAGCTAATTTGATAATCAAATTGTTACCTAAAGTTATGGTGATTCCTTTTACTGAAAGAATAACCTAATTACAGCTGAGATTAAGACAAAACTCTACAAATATAAATTATAAATGTTTTTAACCAACATTTTTAATAAATTTAAATGTTAATTTACAAAATGTATCTTGTTAGTTTAATCATTTCATTTTAAAAGTATTTTTATGAACCAAAATTTCACTGTGAAGTGCAGTATAAAGATTGTTAAATACTTTTTCCCCTTTTCTGCAAATAAAAAACAAATAGGCAGCTCACAAATAAACTAAATCAGACAAATTCCTGATATGTGAAATATGTTTAAAAAAGAAAAAAGGCAGGAAGAAAAACAAGTATTAATAGAAAAAAAAGCAAACAATCGACAGATTAATCCACTAAAGTAGTCAATAGAGAGAGCTCTATATTAAATCAGGATACTGTGATGCTCAGATTTAAGTAAAGCCGGGCATAATCTGTACGATTTTTTTGCCCTTTTCGAGCTGATTCTCCAGCTGTGCAAGAATTTTTTTGGTCGGTCCGACTTTCAATCTAATCGTGCGTCCTGCGTCGTGTAGTACACATGCGATGATGAGGGGTGATCAGCCTCTCACGACCACCTCCCTATCAGGAATCGTAAGGTCTTAGTCGGCTGTCGTGAGGTTTTCATGGACAAATCCTGCTGTTGAAGCTGAGCTACGATAGCCTGACGTAGTCCGACTCAATTCTAGTCAGAATATGAGTCTGATGCTGCTCCATAGAGCTGTGATTATGGGGCGTGTTTCGAACGAACCAGGAAAAAAAATGCCTCTGCACTCAATTGGATAGACCTACAACCAATAAGAGCAACGGAGTGCGTGACGTATGTTAAGCCAGGCATAGTTGTTGTCCACAAAAATCAAAGCGTGCAGTTGCACGCCTAGAATAAGAAGATGAGCCTTGATCGCGTTTCTCTGTTCCTCTTTTAAAATTAATTTGCTGTCGATATCTTCTAGAACAGACCTAATAGCAGAATCTACACACCTAAACTCTCCAGCGGCAGCCATTATTGTTGTCACCCAAGCGCGCATTGGTCACGTGGTTGATTACGTTACTGTTGGTCATCTGTCCATCATCGTATAAAGCCCGCCCTGACAATTTGATTGGATCGCCTGACAGTAGGCGATAATACTGGCGCTACTCTGGAGCAATGCCAGACCGAACTTCCCCGACCTCAAACTTTGTGGGCGGGACTAAGTTCGGAATGGCACCCAGGCTAGAGCTACGAGCCGATTCACCAGAACCTTGCGCACTGCACATCTGCAAACAAAGGAGTTCTTCTTCTTCCAGATTGACGAGTCGGACCAGCGCCATTTCTCGGCGCTGTCTGACGTGGTTTTTAGACGTACACTTGAGCACATGCATCGTGAGCTGTGAACTTTTTAACCCTGCGGTTTCGTCGTACAGTTTCAGGGTTTCCGCACTTATTAAAAATCACTAAAAGTTATTAAACTGTTATTTTTTTAATTAAGGACTTAATATGGATTAAAATTCATCAAATGTGATTATCATGGCATTTAAAATGCTTTATAAAAAAAAAAAAGGTTATCTAAAAACAATTTTGTCAGATATATTATATCGTGATTAGGGATGCACGATATAATCGGCCCCCTATCGGTATCGGCCTTAAAACTGAGTATCGCACATCGGCCACCCCACCGATATTTAACCCGATATTTGATCAGCTTCTGAGTTTCTAAAGTCTAAAAAAAAACAAAACAAAAAAAACTACTTCTTCTTCTTCCTCAAAAACGTCTTTTTTACAGACTTACAAACTTCTAAAGACGAGGGAAAAAATATTGATCCATTAAAATATCCCAATATCTTCATATGCTGATATATTGCCATTTAAAAACACCATATCAATCTCTTTTACTAATGAAATATTGCTATATGTCATCGTTATGCTACGAAATCCCCCGAAAATTCACCAAATTTTGCCATATTTTTATATGTTGATATATTGACGCGGTATCGATCTATTTTACTAACAAAATCTCACAAGAATTTGCAAAATATCATGAGAGTTTGTAACAGTACGAGGAAATTTCACGAGATTTTGAAAGTAAAATAGATCGATACCGCGTTTTAAAAAATCAATTTGATATCAGCATATGAAAATATATTTGAGTATATTATTTTTCAAAGTGTCAGAAATGGATAACAAAACTGCTATTTTCAATGACTACTTATTTTTGTCCAGCTTTAACATCGGTATTGATATCGGTTATCCCCTACATGAGTTTTAAAATAATATCGGCTTATAAGATATCGGCCAAAATCCCAATTTGGTGCATCCCTAATCGTGATATATTTGCGTGGAACTGCTTCAAGTTGATCGTTAAGCCGTGCGTTCTGAAAAGAAGCTAGAGGCGGAGACAGTACGTCAAAGTACTCTGTAAACTTAATTTTTTTCTCAAACATAGGACAAAAATATAGATGTACTGTTAAAATAAAGTGAACATGCGTTATAAAATACAGACTTAATTCAAATAAAATTAAGTTAATCACAAAATAATAAATAAATCAAACGAAATTACAATAACAGGCTTTTACAGTCATCTCAACAACGTAACATTTTACATGTAGAACATTTTCAAAATGCTTAAATATTCCTTTGCTGTTGAATGCCCGACTTCAAACATTTACCGGTAGCGGTCAGCTAGCAGGTTTGAGTGTTACAGTGGGCCGAGACGGAACCAAAATTCTGCAGAATGAAATCTTATCAGCTTTAAATTTGCCCTTAAGTTGCAGGAACCCAACTGACCACTTTGCTGCAGCTTCCTGGTTTGATCATGAGGATGTATTTGTGCCAGATTATAATCCCATCTTCCTGTTTGTGTTACAGAGGTTATGCGACTATGTGTGTGATCTGCTGCTGGAGGAATCTAACGTTCAGCCTGTAGCCACACCGGTTACAGTCTGTGGAGATATTCATGGTCAGGTGGGTGTGAGAAAATTATCTGTTGGTTCAGAGTTTACTAACCTTTATGTGCCTCTTAAAGAGAAATAAAACCATGTGTTTAATGTTTTTGATTCCAGTTTTATGATCTATGTGAACTCTTCAGGACTGGGGGTCAAGTTCCAGACACAAACTACATTTTCATGGTAAGACCTAAAGATGAGCTAAAGCTGCTCCTGCTCCACGTTGATTGCTCTGCTTTCTTTGTTCTGAAGCCGAGTTATCAGCAGGAGGCTGCAGATCTTTATCGTAGTGGTTTTCACCCTGAATGAAAAAGGTTTAATATCTGGAGAAAAAAAAATGCTGGTGAAGATTCTCAGTCATCCAGGTCATAGTCATTCTAAAAAGTAAAAAAAAAAAAAAATCCACTGGAATTTGTTTCCAAGGTTGGAAGATGTTTCGCTTCCCATCCAGGATGCTTTCTCAATTAAAATGTCTGGATTCGCTTTGAGTTTAAGGCTTTATATAGTGGAGCGAAAACAATGCCATGTACTGCTTGGAAACATGCAAAATAAACCTGAGGAGCGGGTGGTTTGGTTCCATTGTTAGCCTGTAATGTCTGAAACCTGGCTATGATTGTGAAAGCTCCGTCCTTAAGGGGGGATTGTCACTTGTAATACCTGAAACCTGTCTATTGATAAACTTTTTCAGAATAAAAAAAAAACAACAACAATCCACTGGACTTTGTTTTCCAAGTTTGAAGACATTTTGCTTCCCATCCAGGAAGTTTTATCAATTCAAAGTGTCAGAATTAGAGTTGAGTTACGAGCTTTATGGAGTAGCCCAACAAAGCCTTGTTTTGGCTTAGAAAACATGCAAATTGATCTGGAAGAACAGATCAGCCCCTTAGCAATGGGGAGTCGTCAAGGTCTTTGTTAGCCTGCAATACCCGCTACTGGTCTATGCTCCTGAAAGGGGGGCTGTTAGGGACATTGTTGTCTGACTAAAGTCTCACATGAGTCCATGTAACTGAGATCTTCAGGCAGCAGATCTACTGGATCCAGGATCTATTTAGACCAAACTGTACATTATGTCCTCTTCTAACAACAAACTCAACTCGAATATTAATTTTAGGAGAAAAACTAGGGATGCACAATATTGGGATTTTGGCCGATATCCGATATGCCGATATTTTAAAACTCATGTAGCCGATAACCGATATCAATACTGATGTTAAAGCTGGACAAAAATACGTAGTCATTGAAAATAGCAGTTTTGTTATCCATTTCTGACACTGAAAAATAATATACTCAAATATATTTTCATATGCTGATATCAAACTGATTTTTAAAAGCGCGGTATCGATCTATTTTACTTTCAAAATCTCGTGAAATTTCATCGTTCTGTTACAAACTCTCGTGATATTTTTCAAATTCTTGTGAGATTTTGTTAGTAAAATAAATCAATACCGCGTCAATATATCAACATATAAAAATATGGCAAAATTTCGTGAATTTTCGGGGGATTTCGTATCATAACGATGACATATAGCAATATTTCATTAGTAAAAGAGATTGATATGGTGTTTTTAAATGGCAATATATCAGCATATGAAGATATTGGGATATTTTATTGTATCAATATTTTTTCCCTCGTCTTTAGAAGTTTTTAAGTTTGTAAAAAAGAAGTTTTTGAGGAAGAAGAAGAAGTAGTATTTTTTTGTTTTTTTAGACTTTAGAAACTCAGAAGCTGATCAAATATCGGGTTAAATATCGGTGGGGTGGTCGATGACCGATATTCAGTTTTAAGGCCGATACCGATAGGGGGCCGATTATATTGTGCATCCCTAGAAACAACAACACAAAGTCATGCATAGCTGTGATCTTTAAGGAGAATCTGTAGACTTTTAGACTTTTCCAACAGAATAAAATCTGCATAAGTTGACATACATTTGATTTCAGCCCCCAAATACCCATATTATCGGAAATAAATTCTGTGCAACCAGCTGACATTAGAAGTCCGTCCCCCAGTCATTTTTTATTTTTCTTTAAAGAACCATCAGCATCAAAAAGACTAAACAACCCAGCAGAAATGTTAGTGAGAAAGCTGTAGAGAAGTCTAAAACAGAGTTAGGATCTAAACATCAGGGTCAACATCTCCCAGAACGCTGCTCAACCCACCAATTTGGAGAGGAAGTTTTGATATTTTAGGGGTACCAAATATTTTGTCCCCCTTAAATTCTGTTATAAGGGAGTTTTTCCTCTCCACTGTCGCTACAAGCATGCTCACTGTGAGGGATTGCATTTGAATCAATGAGTCGATGCAATCATCTAGTTTTGCTTAGATAAAAAACTTTGAATCAATTTGACTGGATGATCTGGTGAACTGTAAAGTGACCTGAGATGACGTGTTGTGAACTGGCGCTATAGAAATAAACTGAATTGAATTTAAATGTTTTTAACAAGCAAAGTTTAAGACACAGGAAATGGCAAAGTTCATGAGCCAATCAGATGAGTCTACTAATAAAACAGTCTAGAGAGGGAAGCATCATGCTGTGGATAGAATAGAAATGTACGCCACACTTTTCAGATTTTAATGAATAAATCATGTTTCAAAACAGGTCTTGATTTTCTGGTCGATTCCTTCTCACCGTTTCCCGTCTCTCTCTGCAGGGAGATTTTGTGGACCGAGGGTATTATAGTTTGGAGACGTTTACTTACCTCCTAGCTTTAAAAGCCAAGTGGCCTGACCGCATCACGCTGCTGCGAGGAAACCATGAGAGCAGGCAGATAACGCAGGTTTATGGGTTTTATGGTACGTACCAAACGCTGAGGAGCTCATTAAAGCAGGATCACATCAACATTCCCATGCTGAAGCTGTTCTCTTCTGTTTCAGATGAATGCCAAACAAAGTATGGGAACGCCAATGCTTGGAGGTACTGCACCAAGGTGTTTGACATGCTGACGGTGGCGGCGGTGAGTCGATCTTGATTCCTCTCCTCTTTTCTCCTGGATGGAGTCCAGTTTTTATGCAAAGTTCAGACCGCAAGCGGCAAAAACGAGCGTGCTGCTTCATTTTAGATGCTTAGTTCTGAGGTGCAGCTGAAGCTTCTTTGCTGCTCTAGCTGCGCGGTCGAAAAGGTCGTCTAGTTTTTTTATTCGATATACGCTAGTTGCTCTGAATAGTTTAATATCAAGAACAGTGAGCAGTTTTAAAGAAGTCCTCACTCAGAAATCAGGTTTATGTTAAAAGGTGTTTGGCATCGGTTGGTGTAAAAGATTTTGGTCTATTTAATTATCGTAATTCATGAAAGTCTGCTAACGTTAGCCAACCCTGCTATCACCACTACCGTGTGTTTTTAACCAAAAGTGAAGGTTCCACCAATCAGGACCTCACCTGTAGGTAATTGTTGTTATCTAACTTTTTCTACTAGATTATACGACGATAAAATAACCATGGCTGCTAATGTTTGCAACGCTATAAGGGGTCCTAATGCACTCTATTTAAAAAGGATTCTGTCTAAAGGATTCTGTGTAAACTACCTGATTTTAGCTCCTTTAAACTAGAGTTCTGTGAGTAAAAACAAAAAAAGGGAATCTAAACAACAGCACCCTCTAGTGGTGAGAAAGAACATAAACCTGCCCAGCACTAAATATTAAGAACATCCCTCTGAATATGTTGAAAGAGCTAATAATGTTCACCAACGGTGAGTAAAGATAATGATAACTCATTAGTTCTATTATTTCATACAAGCTACTGATTCTATGCTGGAATATCTACACTAATTAGAGATCAAGCAAAGAGGAGAAATGTAATAATCCTAATGAAGCAGACCGAACATTGAGACAGTTTCCTTCAGATCTTTAGTCTCCTGGATGTTACAGGAGATGTATATTAGGACTGAAACCATTAATTGGATTAATCAATCATTGAAATAATTTTCAAATAATAATTTAGTAGTTGATTATAGAGACTGTAAAACATGCCTTTAGCTGACAGAGCGACCAGCTTAGAGCAGCAACTATATCAATCTTTTTAACAATATGTAAACATTTTGCTTTAAAGAAAACAAAAATCTTTTTCATCTGTCAATAAGCTCTATGCAAAACTCCTCAAGTGGAAAAGTTTTAGTTTCACCTCGTTAAATGTTTTTAAAAGTCTTCTTTAAGGAAGCTTTTGCTATCTGCTTATGAATCAGTTAATTAATAAAAATCGATTAGCAGAATAATTATCAGTTGCCGCTCTAGTTTATATATGGAGGCTGGGCCGGTGAGTAATGATGCCTGAGAACTAGGGCTGAAACAGTTAAATGTGATTAATCAATTATTTATTTAATTGTCAACTAATTTAGTATTGGATTAATTGTTAACTGGAGTATATGCCTTCAGCTGACAGAACAACCCAATGAGAGCAGTAACTATATCAACATTAAAATGTAATATTTGATTTTGAGGAAAAATAAATCTTTTTTGACTGTCAATATGTTCTGTCCAGAATTCCTCAAGTGTAAAAGTTGTACGGTAGTTTGACTCTTAATTTCGTAAAAAAAAAAAAAAAAAAATTTTTAAGGAACCTTTTACCATCTGATTATTATTTTTATTTATTTATTTATTTTTTTTAAACAGTGTCCTGTCTGGCAGTGTGGCAATAAGAATAATTGTCTTGATGCCAAAAAGAGCCCGACAGATTTTACTTTCATGCATATAAATAGCTTTATTATAATTATGTAGGGAGTTTTACAGTTTATATGGACACTGCAATGTAAATAGAGCAGAAAAACAGAAGAAGAAAAAGGAAAAAAGAAAGAAGAGATAGAAAGGAGACAACGACAAAACATTTTCAGTCTGCTGCATCACCTGTAACGATATGCAAAAAGAACAGCACAACCGAAAGGCATGGTCCCATCCGATTAAGTTGAAAAAATAACCGACAGATTTGCAGAATAATCGTAAGGTGCAGCCCTACTAAGAACTTAACCGACGCACAATAGATGCCATACGAAGATGTTAAAATGAATTTAGGAGAACAGAAAGTTAATGGATTAACATGAGGGAAAAAAAGACCCCAGTGGCTCTAATTCTGGCTGCTTTGCTCTGGTTTCTTTGCTTCCAGTTTCCTGTTCTGAAAGTTTGCTCTGGTTTCTAACAATGATGAATAAGAAGCGTTTTAATTGTTCTAACAGTTCAGCTGTTTGTGGCTTTAGAATGTTCTTAATAAACATCCTCCAACTCTGATCTGATTGGATTCCTGCTGGACATTTAATTCCTGCCATTTTTAGCCCTTAAAGCTGAGATTTGTTCTGATGAATTCCAGTTGATAGATGAGCAGATCCTCTGTGTCCACGGCGGCCTTTCGCCTGACATCAAGACTCTGGACCAGATCCGAACCATCGAACGCAACCAGGAGATTCCCCACAAAGGAGCGTTCTGTGACCTGGTTTGGTCCGACCCGGAGGACGTGGACACCTGGGCCATCAGTCCCCGCGGCGCCGGCTGGCTGTTCGGCTCCAAGGTCACCAATGAGGTAACGCCGTTAACCGACCCGTAGAACCTTCCGCTGCTGGACCCCTCAGGGTGACCCGGTTTGTTTCCTCTCTACCAGTTCGTTCACATCAACAACCTGAAGCTGATCTGCCGCGCTCACCAGCTGGTGCACGAGGGCTACAAGTTCATGTTTGACGAGAAGCTGGTGACGGTGTGGTCCGCTCCCAACTACTGCTACCGCTGCGGGAACATCGCCTCCATCATGGTCTTCAAGGACGTCAACAGAAGGGAGCCCAAGCTGTTCCGAGCCGTGCCGGACTCTGAGCGGGTCATTCCTCCCCGGACCACCACCCCTTACTTCCTGTAAGGTCCGCAGCCTCGCCCCCTCCGTCTGCTTCAGAGGGTATTCATCAGCACCAGTCAGAGAACGATCCAGAGCAGGAGGAATCGGTCGGAACCAAAGCCGCGACTCGGTTTCTTTCCCGTTTTTGAGATGCTGACTGTGAAGCAGAAGGTTAAACCTGTGGGGCACCTCTGGTCTCTTTGTGATAATTTCCCAGCTGCAAGTGAACACCTCAGATTCTCAGCCTCTGAGCCCATCCTGCAACATTCTGCCTTAAACATTTTTAACTTTCTTTAATTTATTCATCTTAAAATGTCACGCACACACTGTTTTATGTTTTTATTTTCTCAGACCGGTGTTTGTTCTCCTCTGTGTGTCTGAAGCGGGATGAAGCAGTTCCTTAACTGAGGGGTTTACGTTGAATCTTGATTCGCTCGGTATAGAGGCACCGATTGCTGCCTTTAGGCTGATGTCTCTAAGAACTGACCAAACACACACACACACAAAAAAAAGATAATTTCTGTAAAACAGGATCTTTGTCAGCGAAATGTTATAATGTTTGAGCGTTTTACAGACCATGACAGTTAGGCGGAGTCATCCCATCTGTCCACCAATCGGTGCGTCCCTCATTATCTGTGGCATTATGTCTGTGCCAATTACCAGCTCTGCACAGCGGCTGGAGCTCACAGCTGACTTCCAGTTTGTTTACCTGTCTTGTAATTTGAATAAAAATGTATTCACTCTCATGTGTCTTATACTTAATATTTTCTGAAAGCTTTAGTCATTTGATTCTTTATACTTAAATATTTTAAATAACGTTTTAGCGAGAAAATCCACTGCTTATAAATCGGACATGTTTCTGATGCTACTCCTGTTTTCAAATTGGGGAGAAAATGGTGAGTATTCCGGAAAATGTTTGCTATATTGATTCCAATAATTGCTAAGCGAACATGGCGGTTCATGAGGTCGATTCTTGGCTGGTATTTTACACAAAAAAAGGCAGATTCTTTGGTTTGGATGGAGGAGAAACGAAGGCAGTTTGAATCCAAAAGGTTCTGAAATTTCATTATTGCACTTAAAGGAATAGTACACCCAAAACATGATTAGCCTTCATTTTCTACTCACCCCCATGCTGAACAACACTCTGGAGTACTTTTTTGATATCTCAAATGCATCTGGAGATCTGGGAGGCTTCTTGCTGTCTGCTGACATTCAGATAATGGAGGTCTATGGCGCCCGAGACAGAAAGGTCCATAAAAGTCCACAAAAAAACGTGTCAATATTCCTCCATACTGCTCGTCCAATGTATTCCAAGTGTCCTGAGTGGGTAGCGTCCAGAATTCACTCGAAACGAAGTCATTTAGAATGTTTTTAGAGAATAAACAGTAGTGTATAGGATTTCCTGAAAGCGCGTTCACGAGTCTACGGAAACCGCGGCAGACCAAACCAGATGAAAGTGCGCATTCAGCGTCTGCTCTACCGATAATGCAAGCGTAGAAGAAGAAATGTGCTGTTTACCTGTGCAAAGCAAGAAACAACGGAAGAAAAATGTCTGAGGACTTCAGTGTTGAGGAAGAGCATGAGTTCTTTGCCGAGCTGAATGCGCACTTTCATCTGGTTTGGTCTACCGCGGTTTCCGTAGCGTCGTGAACGCGCTTTTAGGAAATCCTATACACTACTGTTTATGCTCTAAAAACATTCTAAATGACTTCGTTTCGAGTAAATTCTGGACGCTACCCACTCAGGACACTTGGAATACATTGGACGAGCAGTATGGAGGAATATTGACACGTTTTTTGTGGACTTTTATGGACCTTTCTGCCTCGAGCGCCATAGACCTCCATTATTTGAATGTCAGCAGACAGCAAGAAGCCTCCCAGATCTCCAGATGCATTTGAGATATCAAAAAAGTACTCCAGAGTGTTGTTCAGCATGGGGGTGAGTAGAAAATGAAGGCTAATCATGTTTTGGGTGTACTATTCCTTTAAAACTGAGAAAAAGAAAAACTTACATGACGACTGTGGAAAAAAAAATCAGTTGCATAAAGTCACCTTTATTTTAGCTTTGAATTATGACTTTGAAGTTGGCTGAGATATCGGGTCCAAACAAGTTTAGGTATATTCATTTGTTTCCCCAATTCAGTTTATTTCTATAGCGCCAATTCACATGTCATCTCCAGGTACTTTCCAATTCACCAGCTCATCCAATCAGATTGATTTAGTTTTCTATCTAAGGAAAACCAGCTGATTGCATCGACTCATTGACTCACACTGGAAAAAAACAAAATCTAGATAAGTATTTTTTCTTAAAATAAGTGCATTTGTTCTTGAATTCAAAAGGTAAACGAGACATTTTGCCAATGGAAAAAGACAATGACTTTTACAATAAAACACAATTACATTGTCTTATTTCAAGTGCATTTTATCTAAATATCTTTATTTAAGAGTAAAAATACTCATTCCATTGGCAAATCACCTCATTCATCTTTTTACTTACTTGTTTCTAGATCATTTTTCCAGTGCAAAGGCAATCCCTCACACTAAGCATGCTTGTAGCAACAGTGGAGAGGAAAAACTCCCTTTTAACAGGAAGAAACCTCCAGCAGAACCAGGCTCAGTGTGAGCGGCCATCTGCTGAGGCCGACTGGGGTTCAAGGAGACAGAAGCAGACATAGAAAAAGCAGCTGTAAAAGGCGACCCGTTCCAGGAAACACAGAGCCGGTCAGACGAGCTCCGAGCCAGCTCCCATGTCAGAGGATGAAGAGAGCACATCCAGCCAGTCACAGTCAGAGAAAAAGGACCACACTGAAAAACAGGCCGATCTCCAGCATCTATAAACAAAGGTGTTGATGGCAGCAGCACAACTGATATTTCCCTCCAGGGTGGAGTCACAGCCAAACAGAAACAGACGAGCTCCCGTTGTTCAATAAGATAAATATTTATCTTATTAGGTATCTGATATTTTACAAAAAGTCATATTACACAATTTCCTATCAAGTCAGCTACTTTTATTTTATTTTAAAGATGTCTCCAAAGAAGTTGGAAGGAAAACCAACACAGAAAAAGGGGATCAAAATGGAACAAATTCACCAGGAATAAAGGAGTAAATGTTTGTATACAACTAAAAAAAAGGATCGACTAT
>NW_024038460.1:287500-322500 GCF_016077235.1 Cyprinodon tularosa | reverse complement strand
TGTCTCTTTAAGTTTCACAATAAAAATATTTCTTCTAAAATCTGTCTTTGGTTTCAATCAACACCTCTGGGAGGGGACCTTGATTCAAACATGTCCACCTAAATACAATTTAGGTGGACATATTCATTCAGATTGAGATAATATTTCAAAATATAAAATATTTAAAATTGGAGTAACACATCAAACCAGTTTCCCCAGTTTGTCTGCAGAACAGCAGTGCACAGCTTAGTGTGATTTACTGGGACAGAAGTTAGTGGGTCCTCTTGAACCGGTACATCTGGGTTTTATTCTGTCTGCTAACTGTCGTAGCTCTGGTTACTGTAGGTAGCATCCCGTTCAAATGAGGGGGTTTCTCCCCACTGTCACCACATACTTGTGCATGGAGGAATTTAGTAAAATCCAACTTTATTTGGTTATTTTTAACTTTTTGTTTGTTTTTTTTTATTTGCTGCTTCAACATCTCTAAAATATCTGGACCCTTAAGTGTTCTTATCTGGTCTGAAACCTTAAATATTTGGTTTCAGGTGGATTTATTAATCTCGTTCCGGAGGAGTCTGGACGTTGCAACAGCTGATATGAAAACTCCGATCATCAGACGTCTCTGCAGCAGAATCTACTCATCTTTTATGTTTTTGTAGCGATTTAATGAGCAGCGTCTGAACGTTCTGACCCGACTGCGCTGCTCGACCTGATTGCACAGGCGTCTGGGAGAATTAGAGACTCGATCCGCTGTGAGAGTGAAATCTGGGACGGCTCAGGTCAGCCTAAAAACGGGGACCACGTGACGCCTTTCTTCCAGAGTTTCCACAGATTGAAGTAGGACACCTGTAGACACCAGCAGGATCTCAGGGCTTAATGTCTGACCCGTTTGTTCCCTCCGTCGACTTTAATAGATATTAAATCACATCTTCAGGGCTGATCATGTTATTTATTAAGGCAGAAGTTTCCAATCAGGTCCCAGCCAGATTTTATGAGCTGTAATGGGGAGAAAAAGTAATTCTGAATATAAATATAAATTGTAAGCTTATTAAATAATAAAATTCATTAAAAATAAACAAGAAACAATAGAAAAAATTGATAATGTATAGCTTATAGAACCAATAGAAATACAAAGCACAGAAAATCTAGCAAAAAAGATAATTTAGATCAGGGGTCTTCAACCTTTCATATCCGAAAAGCCGTTTTGCCCAAAGTCCGACCAAGTAAAAGTTGTTTAGAGCCGCAAAATATAACATGACTTTTTATAGAAACCTTGTTTTTTTAAATCTTGTATAGGAAATTAGTTGTTGTCATCTCAAACAATCAACAATTCATATATTTTTAATGTTAAAACATATAATTTTCAAGCAAATTCATAGAAAAATGTCTCTTAAAACATATTTCTGGTTCTTTTAATCTAATTTTTTTCCATTTTATAAAAATCGCTAAAGCTACAGTATTGATACCTACGGAAGAGGATTAGGGCCACTGGAAAAAAAAAAATATATATTTTTCAGTTTATTATGGGAAAAAAGTCAGAATTCTGAGATTTAAATCAGAATCTCAGAATTGTGACTTTAATCTCAGAATTCTGACTTAAAGGTACACTATGCAACCGGTGTTGATTTTCCAGCGAGGCTCCCCCCAGAGGGCGAAAGTAAAAGTGCACTGTCATAAATATGCACAGCTGTTCTCCTGGTTTCTCCGTTAAGCCAGGCGCGGTTGTTTTGAGCTTAGCAGACAGGCGAACGCAACAAATGACTAATGCTGCGTTATCACCGCAGCTGGCGCGACAGAAGCAGCGAGTTTACATGCAACGTAACGTCAAGGCGCAGCAAAAGGTCCCGCGGCGCGTTTTGAGCAGCAGGCGCAGCACGTCTGAGCAGCTGAAGCAGCGCATCGGGCGCGTTTAAGCATCTGACGCAGGGAGAGAGACACAGCGCTGATGATCACTCCTCTTAAACAGTTTATTGATGCCTAAATTAACTTAAAATGCAGAAATCTGGGGTGAAAAACACCTACCAGCTGCCGCGGTGAACCGCGAGGAGGCGACCCGGCCAGAGGCTGCTGATGAAGGGATCCCTACTGTCGGCGCACCGCTGGTATGTGGGGGCCTGAGCGGCTCCGACAGAAAAAATATTGAAGGCAGGATGATAATCTGAATGAACTGACGGCACTGATTACGTTTTCAGGTGTATTTTTTCACTTAAACACATATTAAAACTACTTTATTCCAAATGATCACAGCAAATATAGCTGCAAGGCAGAGAAAGGATAGTGAAGCTCCGCCCAACGCGCGTCAGACACACTTTTGCACCGCGCAGCCAGAGCAGCAAAGCTGCTTCAGCCGCGCGTCAGAACTAACTGGTACAAGCAGCAAAAATGAAGCAGCAGACACGATTTTGCTGCGTCCGATGTGAACGTAGCATAACTGCACAAAGATCGCCACTGTGCTAGCAAGGAGAATGCTTTTAACTGGGGGCGTGTAGCAGTTCTCGCCGTAAAGCAAGACCGACTCTCGCGAGACTTCTGAGCCTGTGGGTGCGGGTCGGTGCTCCTGCAATTGCAAGTACGGTATTTCCCCCACAGACCACCAGGGCGGCCGAGAATACCTTTGTTCCACCTGAAATGAATCATTTAATCATCCATAACGTTATGGAACACATTAATTAACTGAAAAATGTTGCATAGTGTGCCTTTAATCTCAGAATTCTGACTTTTTTCTCAGAATTCTGATTTTAATCTCAGAATTCTGACTTTAATCTCAGAATTCTGACTTTAATCTCAGAATTCTGACTTTTTTCTCAGAATTCTGACTTTTTTCCCCATGTTAAACTGAAATAAAATTAAAAAATCAGTTAACTTTATTTTTTTTTTACTGTGGCCCTAATCCTCTTCCGTAGATACTGGTATATATTATAGTAAATTATTTAGCTCTTTATATACATTTTGGCCACTATTAAGAGCTGCTGGAGACGGCCCAAAGAGCCATATGTGGCTCTGCAGCCACAGGTTGCAGACCCCTGATTTAGATCAACAAAAGACAGTTAAATTATAAGAAAATAAAAATTATTTCAAAATGACTAAGCATTTCGTAAACAAAATGCATGTAGATTTTTTTTTCTCCTGCATTGAATTAAAATTTGCTATAATTTAAATTAATTTCAGTTTATTTCTATAGCGCCAATTCACAACATGTCGTCTCGAGATCTTTCCAGTTCACCACATCATCCAGTCAGATTTATTCAAAGTTTTCTATCTAAGGAAAACCAATTGATTGCATCGACTCATTTACTTTAAGGCAATCCCTCATACTAAGCATGTAGCCACAGTGGAGAGGAAAAACTTCCTTTTAACAAGAAGAAACCTCCAGCAGAACCAGGCTCAGCATGAGCGGCCATCTGCCAAAATGTTGCGTGTTCGTCCACAGTTGGAATCACCTCCATAAAGCTGGACTCTAATCTACTGTTATGATTTTTTTTATTGCCATTCTGTTTAAATATTTATTCAGCAACTGCAGCCATTTTTTTCTCCTGTTAGTTTAACCTGAGCCGTGACTGACTGCAGGTTTTTCTGTTTGTTCCCAGGTGTGAAAAGTCAGTGTCATGACTGGAGCGGAGACTGAGGATGATATTCCTTTAGGAGAACGAAAAACCGTCACGGACTTCTGCTACCTGCTGGATAAATCCAAGCAGCTCTTCAACGGGCTGAGGTCAGTTCAGATCAGTCCAGCAACCTTTAGCTCCTGATCCGCTCCTATGAGTCTGCAGGAGCCTCCTTATGATGTCCAAGCAGAATCCTTCCTCCTTCCGGTTCGGTGCCGTTGATTCCACGTTTGGTCTCTGACCGGTTCAGATTTCAGACCGTGAATAAACCCACTCTTAATGAAATGTTTTTCATTTGTTCATCTCATATCAGGGAGATTTAAAAATAAGCTGGACTGAATGGAAAAAGCTGCTGATTCTGCTGAGCTTGGAATAAATGAGCAGTTATTCAGTCGACAGGCTCTGTTCTGTTGTTACAGCTGATTTCACAACCAGCTCAGAGAGATTGCAAACACACGGATCGGCCATATGGGGCAGCGGGGGTTTCCCTGCTGAGTTTGGATGCGACAGCCGGCCAACGAGGCAACAGAAAACAAGGAGAGAGGAGGCAGATACTGCATATCTGTGATGAAATATCTACAGCGTGTGAAAGGGTGCAGGCTATGATGACGGTGGAAGGAAAAGCGGTTTCTTCATTTCATTTAAGATAGATTAAAGCAAAAACTGCAATATTTAACAGCTCTGGGATAAAATAAATGTTCTGGATAGAGCCTTCTGTTGAGCCTGCAGATCGGCTACAGGATGGCCTAGTCAAAGTCCAGCCTTTAGCCCTCAGAGAGGAGAGCAGAAACCAGAGTGAGCTGCAGATCCATCGGATCAAAGTTCCTCCCGAGTGAAGTGAAAGACTGAAAGCCTCCATCTGTTTGATCTGGGCTGATTTTGGGAGGCTGTTAGTCAGAGATGCTTCTGCTTCCTACTCAGATCTGAATCACGGACAGAATGACTTCATCGTCGCTCGCAGACTATTTTCAGGCTTCAGAGAGCAGATTAGATTCAGATCTGAAGAGAATCTCCTTTTAATACATCTGCAAAGAAAAACAGGCTTCAGCAAGCTGCCATGGTTCCTTTCCTTCCTTCCTAATTTACTACATTTGTTTCCTACCTCATTTCCTTCAACGCTTACTTTCACGTTTCCTACCTTCTCTTAGATTCCTTTAATGCTTCCTATCTCTTTCAGGTTTCCTTCCACATTTCCTTCCTTGTTTTATCGTTCCTTTCCTTATTTCTTACCTCCTTTCCTTCTTTATTTCCTTCCAGTTCTTCTTTCATTTTTCCTTCCACATTTCCCTTTCCCTGCATGTTTCCTATGATATTTCCCAGAGATAAATGTGTTTCTGATCCTCAGATATTAATGAAATAAATGAGCAGTATCTGGTTCATGTTGTCTAATGGGACGAGGTTATTTTTAAAGTCCAGGTTTGTTCAGATCAAACATTGAAGCTTTCAGACGTTTGGAAGCGCATTAGATCTGGAAGACGGCGCCGGCTCAGTGTTCAGCTCAGATGGGAATCCAGGTTCAGATCTTTTCTGACAGAAAAATCGACTTCTTCAAAGAAAAATAAGTTTTTTGTTCCTCCTTAGAGTCTTAGAAATAAACTCATTGATGTTAAAATGAAACCAGTCGTCCTGGAGAGAGCCAGGAGCTGAGGGAACCTGGATGTTAACATTGGTTCTGTCTGACCATGCCTCCTCTTCCTCCCTGCTGCAGAGATCTTCCTCAGTATGGACACAAACAGTGGCAGTCGTACTTTGGGAGGACCTTCGACGTCTACACCAAGCTGTGGAAATTCCAGCAGCAGCACAGGTGATTCCCACCTCATCCATCAGCCTGTTTCATAGTTTGGTCTTTATTTTCTTTGCTGCTGAACCAACGAATAAACCTTGACTTCAAAAAATTTAATGAAACTTTTCTCTGTTTTTCTGCTTTAACCTCTTCCATCCCTTAGCAGCAATGGATGGACAGGTTGGAATTTGACATTTAAAGCATCATAACTAAAATCCTTCGGTAGCATGAATCCCACAGAGGGCATCTAGTAGCGTATGGCTTGCCAGGTTCCTACCGGTTACCTGGCTTCCCAGGTCCCAGGCGGTTTCCTATAGCGCTGCCTTTATCTCTGTGGAAAGATAGGATCCACATTGGGGAAGAGAGGGGAAAGAAAAAAGCATTTTTTATACTTTATCCTTGACAGGACACCGCTTAAGATATAAAAAAAACTCAGCTCAAGAAAAGCTCATAAAAACACGAGACAGACATTTCAGTTGAGGTTCACATCAGAGGCGGAGCCACATTAAGTCAATCTGACATATTGAGACATTAGATGTGTGTGTGTGTATGATGTAGGGATGCACGATATAATCGGCCCCCTATCGGTATCGGCCTTAAAACTGAATATCGGACATCGGCCACCCCACCGATATTTAACCTGATATTTGATCAGCTTCTGAGTTTCTAAAGTCTAAAAAAAAAAATAAAAATACTACTTCTTCTTCTTCCTCAAAAACTTATTTTTTACAGACTTAAAAACTTCTAAAGACGAGGGAAAAAATATTGATACATTAAAATATCCCAATATCTTCATATGCTGATATATTGCCATTTAAAAACACCATATCAATCTCTTTTACTAATGAAGTATTGCTATATGTCATCGATATGCTACGAAATCCCCCGAAAATTCACGAAATTTTGCCATATTTTTATATGTTGATATATTGACGTGGTATCGATCTATTTTACTAAAAATATCTCACAAGAATTTGCAAAATATCAGGAGAGTTTGTAACAGAACAATGAAATTTCACGAGATTTTGAAAGTAAAATAGATTGATACCGCGTTTTTAAAAATCTATTTGATATCAGCATATGAAAATGTATTTGAATATATTATTTTTTCAAAGTGTCAGAAATGGATAACAAAACTGCTATTTTCAATGACTACTTATTTTTGTCCAGCTTTAACATCGGTATCGATATCGGTTATCGGCTACATGAGTTTTATAATATCGGCATATCGGATATCGGTCAAAATCCCAATATAGTGCATCCCTAGTATGATGAATGCGTTCAATTTGTCCGTGAACGCTGACCACAGGCAATGTCCTTGATGAGATGGAAGTTTATCAACAGTCACTGAGTGCATCGAAATTCCTGTGCAGCCTGTTTGGAGAGCAGGCTGCACAGGAATTTCCTTCAGCCTTGAGTCTTTTCTTGCTGGCTCTTTCGTGGCAAGACTTATATTCCAAATTTGTTGGGCTTTTCCAGCTTGAAGTGAGTGTGCACTAAGTTATCACTAGTGTTGCACCGATACCAGCACTAAAATGCTGGTATCGTTATCGGCGAGTACCAACAAATAGGGCCCCAATGCCTTATTTGAGAGCCAAAAGTTTATTCAACAATTGTCACCCATTCCAGGTAGGCAATAAAAAGTTCTACTGGATTCACTTTGTATTAGTCTTTTTCCTGCTTCACAAAGGTAGGCAAAGCCATTATTATTATAATACTACATCCATGTAGTATGCAGTTCTTCACACATCAATTTCAAACAGATGGTATCGGGGTCAAAAAATGGCATCTGCACAACTCTAGTTATCACACCAGCATATTTATATAAATGCCAAAACATAATTTCATGTACAGGTTTATTGTACATAAATTTCGCCCTTCTGAGGTTTTGTGAAAGTTAATTTGTGTTTCGCATGGTCCAAGATAGTTTCACAAGCCTGAAAAATACTGTACCAGTTTAATAATGGACAAGCTATTAGTCAGCTTTATATTTTTTTAATATATAAAAACTATTTTCTGGGAATGTGTTTATTTAAGAGCAACAATTCAAATTAACAGACATCTAGAAAAAGTACCCTATATGTTTTAAATCAGTCCTACCTGCCTTTATAAATGCTAGTTTAGATCCTGACGTTTGAAAAAGGAGGCAGGGAAAGCAGAATAAAGCCTCAGCCTCACTGCATGCAGTTAGCCAAGCCTTATAGCTAAACCAGGCCCTGGAAATTGACGTTTCTTGCACCATTTCTCTCTCTCACACTCTGTTTCTTTAACTCCCGCGACTAGTCCTGTCAATCACCCACAAAATGTCTGAGCTGTGGTGGGAGGTGGTGAGCAAATACACTTCCTGTCTCCTCAGGGCACAGCTCTCCTACGCCCCAAGCGCTCCTATGCTTCTCTATTGCAGAGGAGCTACTGCGCATGTACGACTTTTAACAAGATTCAATGAGCAAAGATTTTTGTGCCCTAGGGCGGAAATATGTCAACAATCCTGCGAAAAATGGAATGATGCTTTGCTAGTAATTAAGGATTAAATATTTATTTTGCACAGCTAAAATATATATATTAATATGTTTCGAAATATTTGAAATTTTATTTAAAATTAGATTATAAAAAAAAAAATGTATGTCTTAATCAGGCTCATTGCGCCCTCTATTGGCTAGCCGCCACTGCTCAGTAGTACTTGTCTTTAAACCATTAACAGTTTTCCTTCAGTGTCCTTTAGTTGACTTTAAGGACAGGACTTAGGATGATCTACCGGTTTTTGTCTTCTTTCAAAGAATCAGCTTTTCTATGAGTCAAAGCCAGAAATCAGATTCAGTTCTTGGGGAATTTCCTCTGACCCAAGCTGATCAGCCTCAGGAGTTCTGTTCAACTAATATGATATTCAGACTCCAAAAGGAGGCCGAGCTGGAAAAGTAAAGATCTTTGGGCGAAGAGGAAGGTCAGCCATGAATGCAGCAGCACTCACCAAGCAGGATTACAGAAAATATCCAGAAAAGCTTAGCTTTAGTGTTGGGATAGCGGAATCTTAATCTCACTGTTTCCGCGGTCAATTAAATTGGGATTGATGTAAGGAATCCCTTAGATGTTCCCCTCGGCTGCAGCTGCTCCTATTTCTACTTTTCAGGCTCTCAGATTCTGTTTATTTTATATTTTCTCGACAGGCAGGTCCTGGATACGCGGTACGGTTTGAAGAGATGGCAGATTGGAGAGGTCGCATCCAAGATCGGACAACTTTACTACCATTATTAGTAAGTCTGAAAGGTTCTTAGTCCAAACATAAAATGGGAATCTTGTGATTGTAGAACCTCTGGAATGGGAACATCTTGAGTGTATAGCTGTAAATAAATCAGTAATGGAGTTCCACAGGGTTCTGTTGTGTGACCCCTTGGTTTTATTAAACCATTAAAGCTCACAAAGATATAGTCTCAATCTCTTAGATCATCTTTATTTAATCCTCAGGGATTTGTTCTCAGTGAAGGAAAGTTTTAACCAATCAGTTGGCTTTATTGTTGCAGTTTTTAAAAGGTCATCGCTTGATTCTTCGGTAATGTTGAGGTCAGCTGCTTGGTTTTAGTTCGGGACCAGGAGCTTGAGGCCATTCAGAATCTCTCCAAATGGTGCAACCTATTCTCATTATGAGTGCGTATGAAATCGTACGAATAGTTATGCACCGTAATTTCGTACGTTTTGGATGTTTTTTTCGTAGTATGCGCATCTGACGCACCATTCACTAACGTAGTTAGAGACATGAATAAGTGATGATTGCACTGTTTTTCCCAGTTTTCCGTCCGTCCGCGGATCTTCTTTTTTTTTCTGTCTGCCAGTGCATGCGCACTGATGTGTTTTTTTTTAGGAAAACCGTCCAAAACGTACGAAATAGTGTGCATAACTTTTTGTACGATTTCATACGCACTGATAATGAATGATGTTGAACGGTGAAAAATCTCCCCAATCTCGACTCTGGACTCTGCTGACCTCCTTTAACCGTAATGATACAAATTTGATTCCACTTCCTGAATGTCGACATTCGTTTCTCTTCCTCCATCTTCAGCCTCCGTACCTCAGAAACCAGCTATCTGAACGAAGCGTTTTCCTTCTACTCCGCGATCCGGCAGCGTTCCTACTACTATCAGGTCAACAAGGAGGACAGGTCCGATTTGTTTCCTCCATATTTACTACTTTCAGTTTATGTCAAGTTGGACCTTTTGCTCTGAGCTCCAGCCGTCTTGTTTCCAACAGGCCTGAACTGGTGGTGAAGAAGCTTCGTTATTACGCTCGTTACATCGTGGTGTGTCTACTGCTGAACAAGATGGATCTGGTCAAAGTTCTGGTGAAGGTTAGGAGGGAACATGGTTCTTATCTGGAAGCATTTATTGTTTACTGTAGGATCCCACGTCTTGATATTGATGGTGTTTGGATTTTATTTCGTACTCTGAGGTTTTCAGCTTTCCTCCAAACCAGTTTTCTAACTTCATCCCCATTCGGCTGTGCTTTGTGGTCTGCAGGAGTTATCGGATGAAATCGAAGACTACACCCAGCGCTTCAACACCGAGGACCAACTGGAATGGAACCTGGTTCTGCAGGAAGTGGCGGCTTTTATCGAGGTAATCCAGGACCTCTGGTCTCTGTGTAACACTGTCTGCGGCTTCTGATCGGTTTACTCTCTGTGCTCTGTTGGTGTGGAACAGGCCGATCCGGTGGTGGTTCTGAACGACAACAACTCGGTGTTTGTCACAAGCAACCGGCTGCAGGAGGGCAGCGTTCCTCCGCTAGAGCAGGGGATGGTGGTGGGTCAGCTCGTCCTCGCTGACGCTTTGATCGTCGGAAACTGCAACAACCAGGTTCTGACCCACTTAAGGAGGTTTCCTCTGTTAAAAACCGTCAGATTCTCTGTTCAACATTTAAATTCAAATAACATTAAATCTGAAGAAAAGGAAAAAAATTTGTTCATTCATAAAAAATAAAACTAAGTGAATAAAAACAAAACATGACAAAAACTAGCAGAATAAATTGACAACACACAAAATACAACTTTCACAAAAACTAGAAAAGAAAATATTTTAAGAAATAAAGAGGAAATGAAATAGATATATTGCCGCCCAAACCAAAATAAATATATGAATAAAGTATAAGAAAATTAGGAAAAAAAAATTATATTTTGCATTTAAAACAATAAAGAAAAGTTCACTAAAAATTCAAAAGAATACAATAAATATGAAAGATAATTAACATATAAAAGAAAAAAAATTAAATTAAATTAAAAAATAGAAAAATAAAGAATAGAAAAACTATGTAAATATAATAAACTATATGGTATAATTCAAATAAAATCTGGACTTTTTTTTTTTTAGAAATGTCGTCACTGATCTTTTTCCATCTAGACATAAAAATGTGTTCCTATTCATAATGCTGCGGGACGAATTTCACCAACTGGGAATTATTAGTTCAGTTATTCTGGCAAGGTAACAGAACAGGACCCGATTCTACAAAGATGATCCAATCTAGTTAACAGATCACTAAACCAACCAATAGGTGCATGGTCACATGACCAGGTGGAGCTGCATTAAGAGGACCAGTCATGATAAAGAAAGAAGTGAATAGTAAAAAGGAATAAAGACTCAGTTAATAAATTAGCTGCTTAGTAATTACGCATTTTGTCCTTTATGTTGTTTTTTTTTCATTTATTCGCCGCATTCTTTACTCCTTTAAAGGAAAAGTCGGGTCATCAAGGAATAATCAATGGATCTACACCTAAAATGAATAAGTTTGCTGTGATTTAATAGATTTAGTGTTAATAAGTAAAAAAAATAAAAACAATAATTTTTGTTGCGATCATGGAGTCTGGGGGGAGCGGCCATTTTCCCCCGAATATAGTCATTATTTATATCTGAAACTAGTACATCCGTGGTGATTTAATGAATTTAGCATTAATCAGTAAAAAAATAACGATAATTGTCTGGGAGCGGCCATCTTTGCCCAAATATAGTAACCCCTCCCTCCTGCCATTTTCCAGCAGTGACGTCATGGTGCGGTAAGCCTACCGCCATTCTCCCCGCTTTCCAAGCTAAATCAATGGGAACTACTAGACACATCTGCAATCAACAACAATTATTGAAGATTTCCAGAGGACTTCACCATTGAAATTCACCAGAGCTATAGTGAAACTGACAATGCCCACGTGCATGGCAGCTGGATGCTGGAATACATCGGGTAAAAGTGAAAAAAAAGAGTTATTCCACCTTTCTGATTCCTGATCCTCCACGGACGGGTTGGTCGTTGGATCGCCAACTGGAAGAGGGAGGATTTGCCATCGAACTTCTGGCCAGAGAAAAAACACGTAATATGTAGCCAACATTTGGAAGAAGAATGTTTTCACGATGACTTGGATAATAGCGCTTTGTGACAAACACCAGATACAGCACTGGGACTTGATCAACAGCCGATACCGCACCGTGACGTCACAAACCAATAGGTGGCAGTAGTGTTCTTTGACAAACATGGATGCCTCCAGTAAAGCACATTCACATGAAAATTACTCTTAATTAAAAACACTGATCATTTATTGAACAGTATGGAATAATTTAATATTTAAAGTACCGTAAATTCCGGACTATAGAGCGCACCTGATTACAAGTCGCACGCTCTAATTTTAGAAAGAAAATCAATTTTGTACTTTTATAAGCCGCACCGGATTTTAAGCCGCAGGTTTTCCACGTTGTATGAGATATTTACAAATAAAGATATTACACGTGAGCATTTTTTTTACGTATGATTCAATCCGTATGATAAAACAAACAAATACGGTACATATTATGAATGCTTTTTTTTTCAAACTACCTGTAACACATTTAAATATACGTATGTGTCGGTAACACACAAATAACGCTGCATATACTGGTACTTTTAATTGTATAATGCACAGAACATTGCAGCCGAGCAGGAAAAGTCATTAATCACTTTCTTCTTCCTCCTGCGCACTAAAACCCTCAAAGTCCTCTTCCTCTGTGTCTGAATGGAACAGCTTCAGGATGATGTCACTGACTTCAGTCTCTTCGCATGCAGCCAGTTTTGGTGATGAATTTCTCGCCACTGGTCATCACCTCTATGAATACTCATCAATTTTATTGGTCTGTTTTTCGCACCGTGAAAAAAAAACATGTATTAGCCACACTTTATTATAGGCAGGTGTTAAAACAGGGGGAAAAAAGTAGCGGCTTATAGTCCGGAGTTTATGGTACTTTCAGAAGTTTGTTTTGTTGATCTCCTCCATATTGTTATCCCTTAGGATGGTTTCATGGCCGTTTGTCCTTCAGCCTTAATAAATCTATTTATTTTTTACTGAGAGCCGAGTTCCTGATGAAGAAGCTAAAGCTCTATGAGAAAGTTGCGGGAATGATGAGGATCATCTTTCTCTAAACATCCATAGTAGAAATGATGGGATAAACGTTATTCTCCTGAAACGTTTTTCTGCTGCTTCCAGGTGAAGTTCAGCGAGTTGACCATCGACATGTTCCGGATGCTTCAAGCTTTGGAGAGGGAACCAGTGAACCTGGCAACGCAGACCTCCAAACAGGGAACACTGGTGGGTGTCGGCTCTAATCCGTCAGCTTGTTGTAAATGAGCATAATGACAGCAGTAAAGGTTAGGTTGATTAAAATAGTAAAAACTAAAGCAGTCCTAATTTAAGGAAGCAACAGTTTCTGCACATTTGAAAAACTCTCCGCTGGTTTACGTCTGGTTCTGGGGACATGGATGAGGTCTGAATGTGTTTCTTCTTCAGGAGCCCAATGAAAAACCGGCGAAGAGAGAAAACCCTCATAAATACCTGCTGTATAAACCGACGTTCAGCCAACTCTACACCTTCCTGTCGGCTTCATTTAAGGTCAGTGTTTATAGCAGCCTGGGGATCCCTCACCGCTTCAGCACTGAGCGATTCTATGGAAGTAAATCTGTGTCGCTGAGATTTTAATTAAAAATGCCACTGAAATTTATATGTTGTATGTTTGTACTTTTTTTTTTTTTTGTACTTTATTTTATTTATTTTCTCTTCAAGCTAAAAATTCACATTACTCTTTCAAAGTGATTACATTTTCAATGCTTATTTTTCAGTTTAATTTTTCAGTGTTAAAAAAATTTGCATATAAAAAAATTCAACCTTTCAAAATTCAAACTAAATATTTTCAGCCTCAGAGTTTGAGTTTATTACTGTCATTTTTCCGTAGTTGAGTTAGCGTTAGCTAACTTTATTACTTTCATTTTCTGTAGTTGAGTTAGCGTTAGCTAACTTTATTATTTTCATTTTTCCATAGTTGAGTTAGCGTTAGCTAGCGTTAGCTAACTCAACGGTGAGTTTATTACTTTCATTTTTCCATAGTTGAGTTAGCGTTAGCTAGCGTTAGCTAACTCAATGGTGAGTTTATTACTTTTATTTTTCCATAGTTGAGTTAGCGTTAGCTAACTTTATTACTTTCATTTTTCCGTAGTTGAGTTAGCGTTAGCTAACTTTATTACTTTCATTTTATCATAGTTGAGTTAGCGTCAGCTAGCGTTAGCTAACTCAACGGTGAGTTTATTACTTTCATTTTTCCGTAGTTGAGTTAGCGTTAGCTAGCGTTAGCTAACTCAACAGTGAGTTTATTACTTTCACTTTTCAGTAGTTGAGTTAGCGTTAGCTAACTCTATTACTTTCATTTTTCCGTAGTTGAGTTAGCGTTAGCTAACTTTATTATTTTCATTTTTCCGTAGTTGTTTTAGCGTTAGCTAGCGTTAGCTAACTCAACGGTGAGTTTACTTTCATTTTTCCATAGTTGAGTTAGCGTTAGCTAGTGTTAGCTAACTCAATGGTGAGTTTATTACTTTTATTTTTCCATAGTTGAGTTAGCGTTAGCTAACTTTATTACTTTAATTTTTCCGTAGTTGAGTTAGCGTTAGCTAGCGTTAGCTAACTCAACGGTGAGTTTATTACTTTCATTTTTCCATAGTTGAGTTAGCGTTAGCTAACTCTATTACTTTCATTTTTCCGTAGTTGAGTTAGCGTTAGCTTGCATGACCGGCTCCGTCATGCTGGTTTTCCTTCCGTATGAGCACCACAAGCGCCACGTCACGTGACTAAGAAAACGTAAAGGGATTGGCTGGGTGTTGGACGCCACAATCCATTGCTAATGTCTGTGACCTGAAGTAACCCTTCCCTTTTTACACTGAATTTAGATGCTGAATTTATGACGGTGAAATAGATCCAGTTGAATCTCAGGAGGCTGAAAATATTGAGTTTGAATTTTGAAAGGTTGAAATTTTTTATATGCAGATTTTTTTTAACACTGAAAAATCTAACTGAAAAATAAGTATTGAAAATGTAATCACTTTGAAATAGTAATGTGAATTTTTAGCTTGAAGAGAAAATAACATGAAATTTCAACTGTGTAGAAATAATGACAAAAATGTGTTCTGAATATATATTTAAACACTGAAACAGTAAGTACAAACATACAACATTTAAATTTCAGTGCCATTTTTAATTCAAATCCCAGCGACACAGATTTACTTCCATAGATTCCCAACACTCTAGATTATTGTTGTTGTTTGAGTTCAGATTAAAACTGATGGACATCTCAGATTATTTCACGTCCGAAAAGGTTTGCATCCTTCCAGGTGACGATTCCTCCCTCTGCCTCGGATCGTTTTCAGTATTTATAATCGTTATCCTGGCTTTGATTTTTCAGGAACTTCCTGCCAACAGCGTCCTGCTGGTGTATTTATCGGCCACCGGCGTTTTCCCGGCTACACATCTAGATTACGAAGGTAAAACACAGCCCTGATTGTTTCTTTTTTTAAACACTGCTTATCAAACCTAAACAGTTAAACCGCTGGGATGGATATAAGAAGTCTCCCCTCTGTTAGAATGGCAGATTTTTGTGTTGCACCATAGTTACACATCTCATTATGTGTTATTTAGCTGAAAACAAAGAAATCTGTTTGGGGGGGAAATAAGAAATGATTCTACCGTATACTAAATCCAACATGGCCCCATCTTCTCCCGCTTATTCCGTCAGGGTCCCAGGATGCCTATCTCCGCCAGTCTATGGGCGAGAGGGGGGATACACGCTTGACAGGTCGCCAGTCTGTCGCAGGGCAACACAAAGACACAATTCTGATTTCTGATTTCAACCGTTGCGTATATTAGCTGCGACATATGAGTCAAGATGCTATGACCGAAAAAATTTGATTGACAGATGACCGTTGATATATGATTGGCCGAATTTAGGTGTTCAGGCTGACGTATAACTAACTGGCCTGCAGAAGATAACAAGACAGGATTTTTTTAAATAGAAATTTTCTAACTTTTGGGACAAAATGGTCTGATAAAGAGTACATTTATATACATGTTTAAGCCAGATTATTTGACATTTGAATATGATTTCCCAACGACTTTAAAGTGAAAATGTTGCTAACGTGTTAATTGAACATTATTCAAAGTTTCATTTTTTTTATTTCAGTTTATATAACATGCAACAATAAGGAGACAAAATTCACTCCATAGTTTTGTGGATGAGCCAAACCCCACAGTAATGGATGAGGAGAGGAAAGACTGAATCACTGATGTGTAGAAGAAGAACTGCATCTAACCCTTCAACAGTGAGAAGAATAGTGTGGTGGGAAGGAAAGGAGCCGCCGTGCTGAATTCAGCCTTCTAGACGTCGCTACGGAAACACGGTTGATACTTGTCACACTGGGACTGCAGTCTTCTGGGAAAGAACTAGCAAAACAAGCCTCAAAACAAGCAACAGATTGACTTTATGGGAGAAAATCTAAAGTTCCTAGTCTGAAAAATAAAACCTAAAGAACCTTTTTAATGATCTGAGAGTTCTGCAGAACCTCAGCTGGTTCTGGTTCTTCAATGGTTCTTCATCAAAGTGTTTCAAGCTGATCCAAACCGGATCATCCTCAGACTGTTTTCAGGAGGTTTTCTGTCCTTCAGGTCTCACAGACAGACCTCCCAGTCCCGTCCAAACCAGTTGAGTCGTATCCTGGTTCTTTATTCCCAGTAGGTCCGTATGACTTCGGAGGAGTTCTGACCAACACCAACAGGGACGTGGTGAACGGAGAGTCGGCTCAGAAGAGGAATCAGGCCCAGAAAGAGATGCACTGGTGAGTCTGACCCAGGATGGGGGGGGAACCGGCACGAACTGGGCTGAAACGGGTCTCTGACGCTTGTGTTGATGGTTGCAGCCTTCATCCAGGGGATCTGTTTCCTTTCACCCGGAAGCCTCTTTTCATCATCGTGGATTCCTCAAACAGCTCCGCCTATAAGGTCGGTAAACCTGTCGGTACTGGCTGCGTCCTGCCGGTTTCCCAGGTTCCTTTAACTCTCTCTGGGTTTTCTCTGAACAGAACTTCACCAACCTGTTCGGCCAGCCGCTGGTGTGCCTGCTGTCTCCTACAGTTTATCCAAAAAGCGTCCAGGGTGGGTTTTCCTCTCCCCTCCGACAGAACGGAGCATCTCTGGGTGTCTGTGGATTCCTCTCTGCTTCCACCCGGAGATGCTCCTCCTTCAGGTTCTGCTGTTGACCGTTTCCCTGGTTTGTTTGTTTTGCTGCTTCAGATCCGTCTCAGCGCGGCAGCCTCTTCACCCTCTTCCTCTACAGTCCTCTCCTGGCTTTCTCCTCCATCTGCGGCTTGAACAGCGTCCGACGAGGCCTTTGGGAACGTGCTGAAGAATTCCTTCAAAGAGTGTTCCGGGACATCGGGCAGATGATAACCCGATCACGGAGCATCGGTAAGTCGGTCCGGTTCAGAACCTGAACCTGAACCCTTTGAGAAACAGCAGCTGGTCGCTCGGTAACCGGTCTCTGCTCTCATTGGACCTCCTCTTCGCTCTGCAGATCAGGCCTTTTTGCAGTTTTTCGGTGACGAGTTCCTGCGGCTGCTCCTGATCCGGTTCGTGTTCTGTTCAGCTGCGCTGAGACTACACAAGCTGTTCCGGGTGAGTCTGCGCTTCTCTGACTCCTCAGGAAACCGTTTCGTTCTGGAGAGACTCCAGTGCACTGCAAAAAATCAAACTCAAACTAAGCCTTTTTATGTGAAATATGTAATTTTTTTGTTGATTTGAGCAGATTAGAAATTCTTATCACAGAGGAAGTTGATTTAAGTTTTAAAAAACATCCGTTCTCCTATTTTGACATTCATCCATCCATTTTCCGTCACGCAAGTGGGGTCGTGAGGGATGCTGCTGCTGCCTACATCCAGCTGTCTACGGGTGAGAGGCGAGGTCCACCCTGGACATGTCTCCAGTCTATCGCAGGGCAACACAGAGACAAACAGGACAAAAAAAACCTGAGTGAAGTTGGCCCCCCCACCTTCTTCAGATTAGACGAAATGGGTGTCAAACGTTTGTGCAGCAAAAATTTTCGTTTGTGCCGCTATCATTTTTTTACAGGTTAAAATTATATAATCATAGGTTAGCAACTTATAATTTATATGAAATTCAGAGTTTTAGAATGAACAAATGTTCACTGACCTTTGATGACCTCTAGAAACATTTCTTTGTATCTTTAAAACGATAGCAGCACAAACTAAATTTTTTGCTGCACAAACGTTTGACCTGAGTGAAGTTGCCCCCCCCCCCCTTCTTCAAATCAGACAAAATTAGTGTCAAATGTTTGTGCAGAACATTTTTTCGTTTGTGCCGCTATCGTTTTAAAGATATTGTTATGTGCTTCGGGCACATTATGATTTTTGTCCATTTCTTTTCTTTGTTTCTTATAAACTTTAGTTGAAGGATCTTTTGTTAATATATTTTGGGATTCTTTTAGCAAGTTAATTATGTTAATTTGTGGTGCTGTCGTCCGCCTATAAATAGGCTGGCCTTCAGCACGTTAGCGCGTTCCTTTCCAACCTCGTTTGGACGCCACTTCCCACCTGCTTCATTTGCTCCATCGTGCGCGGTGCGCACTTGTCTTGTCGCTGCGGCCTGCAGCGGACGTTCCAGCCTGCCATGTGGTATTTTTGTTACCTTTTTCTTACTTTTTTCTTGAGGTTTTTGGCCTGGCGGGACCGGTAGTCCTGTTTTCGATTTTTCTTTCGCTTAGGTTATTTTTTGCCTTTAGTCCGGTACCAGTAGGGGCTTCGACGGCCCTGTATAGGGTTGGCCCCCTGCTGTACCGTTTTATTCTGTTTGATCGGCCTGCCAGGTCCAACTTTCTGTTGTTACTTTGGGTTTCTTTTTTTATTTTTTTTGGGGCACGGGATTTGAGGGCCGTTAACTATTTTTCTCTTCGCAGAACATCTGAAGAAGCCGAACCAAGAACAACTAAAACGGAGAGAATTTATTAATAAAATATCTTTTTTTGAACCCTCATTTTTTGTCTCGTGTCCTCAAATATGTTGTGTCCTTGGTGGGCGTAACATATTTTTGGGGGCTTGTTTAAACAAAGTGTGCCTTTTAGAGACAGGTCGTGTCCTACGGTTGGTTCTTGTTTGTTGGCGGTTGTGCTGGGTTTGTGTGTATTTTTGCGCAGCTGACGTGCGTTGCGCTGATTAGTTAGAGCATTCGGTTCTGGTGGTGCTGTAGCTTCATTTGTGCAGAGGTGTTCCTGATTTGGTGTGGCTTGATTCCAGGGGTAGACATGGAGTTTGACCTGGATGAGTTTGTTCGAGGGCCCACGTTGGATACTTTGCGTAACTGCACAAAGGATCAGTTGCTGTTAATAGCCGAGCATTTCAAGGTTACCGTAGATAAACGCGTTAAGAGGGGAACAGTTGAAGCTGAGTTGTTAGAAGCGCTGGTGCAGATAGGAATTTTTCCTGCTACAGTTTTTCCGAAAAGTCCTGTTGGATCGCCATCGAAGGCTTCGTTGAAAGATGACCCGGTGCGTTTGAAGGAACTGGAAGTTGAATTGGGTCGGCTTGCTTTGAGAGAAAAGGAGCTGCATCTTGAACAGCGACGATTAGAGATACAAGCCGAACTGCGTTTGAAGGAACTCGAGCTTGGTGCTGAGTCCTCACAACCCAAATCGACTGATTTTGACGTGAGTAGAAATGTTCGCCTGGTTCCTCCATTTAATGAGCGGGATGTTGATAAATACTTTACTTTATTTGAAAGAGTGTCACTCACACTTAAGTGGCCCAAAAATGTGTGGACTTTGTTGTTACAGTGTGCATTAAGTGGCAAAGCGCAGGAGGCGTATGCGTCTCTTTCTGTGGCTGATAGCCTTGATTTTGAAAAAGTTAAAAGTGCTGTTTTGAGGGCATATGAACTAGTACCAGAGGCTTATCGTCAGAAATTTCGTAAGTTAAAAAAATGCTACAATCAAACTTATGTGGATTTTGTTAGAGATAAGGAAATTCTCTTTGATCGTTGGTGCGCTTCTAAGAAGGTTGCCGATTTTGCGCAGCTTAAGCAACTTATTTTGTTGGAAGACTTTAAAAATAATTTGCCTGAGAAAGTTACCACCTACTTGAATGAAAATAAAGTCTCAAATGTGTCAGAAGCTGCGGTGCTCGTTGATGAGTACATGTTAACGCACAAAAGTAATTTTGAGCGCTCACATCTCTTTAGTAAGTTTGACCACTCTGAAAATAATGGGAAGGAGTGGGCCAAAACTGCCTCGCTTGTTGAAACAGATGTATCTGCTGCGCTCGGTGGCGTGGGAGGCAAATCGGATAACAGGTTGGAATTAAAAACTAATGGGACGTGTTTCTATTGTAAAAAGGGTGGACACGTTATAGCCAATTGCCCGGTTTTGCAGAAAAAGAACACTAAGCCCGTCGCTCTAATTAAAACTGTGAAAGGCGATGTTCATCCGCTTTCAACACAGCCTTGCGAGTATGCTGATTTTAAGCCTTTCATTATGGATGGATTTGTTTCTTTGTCTCTAACTGGTGAAAAGATCCCTGTAAAAATATTACGAGACACTGCTGCCTCTCAATCTTTTATTATGGAGGGAATCTTGCCGTTGAATAACGACACTGCGATTGGCTCTGATGTTCCAGTGCGTGGTTTTGGCATGCAAGAAATCTGCGTTCCTCTGCATAAAATCGTGATCCAGTCTGAGCTGTGGTCTGGTGACGCTGTGGTTGGGGTGCGTCCTAGTTTTCCAATAGCGGGCGTCTCCATGATCATGGGCAACGATTTGGCTGGGGGTCGAGTATTGGTTACCCCAGAGGTTACACCTGTTCCGGTGTTGAGCGACTGTCCAGATGCGCTCGCCCGTAAATTCCCAGGTGTTTTCACGTCATGCGCAGTTACGCGTGCAGCACTTAAACGTCATCAAGCCGAGAGGAAAGATGAGTTTGACTTGAGTGGAAGTTTTTTGTTCAACCCTGAATCCGAACATGTTCCATTGAAGCGAACTGTGGAGGATGACATGTTGGATGTGAATACGCTATCATGGTCTAGGAAGCAGTTGATCGAGCTCCAGAAAAGTGATAAGAGTTTGGAGTCATTGTTCGGCGATGCATTAACTGATAAGCCTGACTCTATTTCTACTGGCTATTTTTTGGATGATGGTCTTCTGATGCGTAAATGGACCCCTTTGAATGTGTCTCCTGTTGAAGAGTGGAGTGTGGTGAAGCAGATTGTTGTTCCATCTCCATATCGTTCAGAAATTTTGCGTTTGGCACATGATAATCCGTTAGCGGGTCACCTTGGCATCAGAAAGACCTATGATCGCATTTTGCGTCATTTCTTTTGGCCAGGATTGAAGAGCGATGTCGTGCGCTATTGTAATTCGTGTCACTTTTGTCAAGTGTCTGGAAAGCCAAATCAGACGATTTCTCCTGCTCCTTTGTATCCCATCCCAGCCATCACTGAACCATTTGAGAGAGTATTGGTTGACTGTGTGGGTCCGTTGCCTCGAACCAAAGCGGGGAATAAATTCTTAGTAACGGTGATGTGCACCTCTACTCGTTTTCCAGAGGTTTTTCCGGTGCGTAAAATAACTACGCCCGTAGTGGTTAAAGCATTGACAAAGTTTTTTTCATTGTTTGGTTTACCTCGGGTTGTGCAGACTGACCAGGGGTCTAATTTCATGTCTAGAGTTTTTGCACAGGTTTTACGTCAATTGGACATAAAGCACTGTCATTCCAGCGCTTATCACCCAGAGAGTCAGGGCGCACTCGAGCGTTTCCATCAAACTTTAAAAACAATGCTTCGCACCTACTGTTTGGAGTTTGAAAAAGACTGGGATGAAGGTGTACATTTACAAATGTTTGCTATTCGGGAGGTGGTTCAGGAATCTCTGGGGTTTAGCCCGTCGGACTTGGTTTTTGCTCAAACTGTTCGCGGCCCTTTAAGGCTGTTGAAAGAGAAGTGGTTGTGTGACAAATCTGACCTGAATTTGTTAGACTATGTTAGTAATTTCCGGATGAAGTTGAATCGTGTGTGTGAGATTGCTAAAGAGAATCTTAAAACTGCACAGGCTAAAATGAAGTCCTTGTTTGACAGAAGGGCAGTTTTGAGAGTTTTTCAGCCTGGGGAGAAAGTGTTAGCGTTACTTCCGGTTCCTGGTTCCAGCTTGCAAGCGCGCTATAGTGGGCCTTATACAATCACGAGAAAGGTTGGTAATCGTGATTATCTGATCTCTACTCCTGATCGGAGGCGCACTTCACGCTTATGTCATGTGAACATGCTGAAGCCGTACGTCGAACGTGCATCTGCTCTGCATAAATCTATCAGTTGTGTTTCCAGTGAACGAGATGACGCAGATGTCGGGGCAGCTGCAGATGCACGGGAGGAGCTGTCCGGTGCTGAACCTGAAGATGACGTTTTCTCCCCGGCTGTTACTGAAGGGAGGGTTCCAAATTCAGCGGTGTTGGGGAACTTGCCTCTCTTGTTGTCACACCTTGATTTTTCCAAGCAGGCTGATGTGGTTCATTTGATCCAGTCTCATAGGTCTCTGTTTGCAGATATTCCCACTCAGACTCGTGTGCTCAGCCATGACATTGACGTTGGTGATTCCAGGCCAATTAAACAACACCCGTACAGAGTGAACCCAGACAAACGGCGCCGTTTGCAGACGCAGGTGGAGTACATGGTGGAACATGGACTTGCTGTTGCCAGCAGTAGTGCGTGGAGTTCACCATGTCTCCTGACTGTTAAAGCCAATGGGGAGGACCGTTTTTGTACGGACTTCAGGAAGGTAAATGGGGTGACTAGGCCGGATTGCTATCCACTCCCTCGTATGGAGGATTGTGTGGACCATGTGGGGGCTGCCCAGTTCGTTACGAAGCTGGATTTGCTAAAGGGGTACTGGCAGGTGCCCTTAACGGCGAGAGCCCAGGAGATTTCCGCCTTTGTCACACCCGATGATTTCCTTCAGTACACCGTGATGGCTTTTGGGATGCGTAACGCCCCAGCGACGTTTCAACGGCTAATGAATGTTGTTTTGTCGGGTTTATCATTCTGTGAGGCTTATTTGGATGACGTGGTGATTTGTTCTGCTACCTGGACTGAGCACGTTGACCATTTAAAAACTGTTTTTACGCGTCTGAGTGAGGCTAATTTGACAGTTAATCTTTCTAAATGCCAATTCGGCCACGCGACGGTGACCTATCTTGGAAAAAGGGTCGGGGGAGGTCAGGTGCGCCCCGTTGAGGCTAAAGTAGAGGCTATTCTTTCTGTCCCAGTGCCCACCACTCGTACTGAGCTACGCCGCTATCTGGCGATGGTTGGCTACTACAGGGGGTTTTGTAAAAACTTTTCCTCTGTGGCTGCCCCGTTGACAGACCTACTTAGCCCTAAAGTGGCTTTTATTTGGTCTGATCGGTGTCAATCTGCTTTTGAGCAAACTAAGCATTTGCTGGTTAATGCTCCTGTGTTGTCTGCTCCTCGTTTTGATGTACCATTTAAGTTGGCTGTGGACGCTTGTGATTCTGGTGTCGGAGCTGTCCTGCTCCAGGATGGTACTGATGGGGTGGAACATCCGGTTTCTTATTTTTCTAAGAAACTGGATAAGTATCAGAGATGGTATTCCACCATTGAGAAGGAGGCATTAGCGTTGATCCTTGCTTTGGAACATTTTGAGGTGTATGTTGGAGGTTCTAGCGGATCTGTGGTTGTTTTTACGGACCATAATCTGTTAGTTTTTCTGGCTCGCATGCGGAATAAAAACCGCCGCTTGATGAACTGGTCTTTGCGACTCCAATCCTTTAACATCTCTATACAGCATGTTCGTGGTAAAGACAACGTAGTGGCCGACGCACTCTCGCGTCTCTAGTCCCGTTTGTTTTTTTCTCTGAATGGGTTGGGGTTTTTTTTTACTTCAGACCCCATTCAGAGTCTTTGGGTGGGGGTGTTATGTGCTTCGGGCACATTATGATTTTTGTCCATTTCTTTTCTTTGTTTCTTATAAACTTTAGTTGAAGGATCTTTTGTTAATATATTTTGGGATTCTTTTAGCAAGTTAATTATGTTAATTTGTGGTGCTGTCGTCCGCCTATAAATAGGCTGGCCTTCAGCACGTTAGCGCGTTCCTTTCCAACCTCGTTTGGACGCCACTTCCCACCTGCTTCATTTGCTCCATCGTGCGCGGTGCGCACTTGTCTTGTCGCTGCGGCCTGCAGCGGACGTTCCAGCCTGCCATGTGGTATTTTTGTTACCTTTTTCTTACTTTTTTCTTGAGGTTTTTGGCCTGGCGGGACCGGTAGTCCTGTTTTCGATTTTTCTTTCGCTTAGGTTATTTTTTGCCTTTAGTCCGGTACCAGTAGGGGCTTCGACGGCCCTGTATAGGGTTGGCCCCCTGCTGTACCGTTTTATTCTGTTTGATCGGCCTGCCAGGTCCAACTTTCTGTTGTTACTTTGGGTTTCTTTTTTTATTTTTTTTGGGGCACGGGATTTGAGGGCCGTTAACTATTTTTCTCTTCGCAGAACATCTGAAGAAGCCGAACCAAGAACAACTAAAACGGAGAGAATTTATTAATAAAATATCTTTTTTTGAACCCTCATTTTTTGTCTCGTGTCCTCAAATATGTTGTGTCCTTGGTGGGCGTAACAGATATAAAGAAATATTTCTAGAGGTCATCAAAGGTCAACCAGCCCCCCCACCTTCTTCAAATTAGACGAAATGGGTGTCAATTAACTCAGCTCCATTTGTGCAACAAAGATGTTCATTTGTGCTGCTTTGGCTTTGAAGATATTATTGAAAATGTAAAGGTCAAAAGGTCAACCAGCCCCCCCCCCACCTTATTCAAATTAGATAAAATTGGTGTCAAACATGTGCAGCAAAAATGTTTGTTTGTGCCGCTATCATTTTTTTACAGTTTAAAATTATATAATCAAAGGTTAGCAACTTACAATTTAAATGAAATTCAGAGTTTCAGAATGAACAAATGTTCACTGACCTTTGATGGCTTCTACAAACAATTATTAATATCATTAAAATGATAGCACTACAAAAAAATTTATATATTTTAAATTATGCATTTGTAATTTTTTTATATATTTATTTTAAATATTTTATGTTTAAAATTAATTCTAAAATTTAATATTTTTGTATGGCAAAAATTTGCATTTGTACTGCTGTCATTTCAATGATATTAATATTATTTTGTAGAGGTCATCAAAGGTCAGTTCAAATCTGTTTTTGCTGCACAAACGGAGCCGAGTTAATTGACACCCACTTTGATGACCAATTCTGTCTAATTTAAATAAGTTGGGGGGGCTGGTTGACCTTTTGACCTTTACATTTTCATTAATATCTTCAAATCCAAAGCAGCACAAAACGAAACTTTTTGCTGCACAAACCAGGACAAATGGAGCTGAGTTAATTGACACCCATTTCGTCTGATTTGTAGAAAGTGGGGGGGGGGGGGGGGGGGGGCTGGTTGACCTTTGATGACCTCTAGAAATATTTCTTTATATCTTTAAAACGATAGCGGCACAAACAATAAATTTTTTCTGCACAAACCAGCACAAACGTTTGACACTAATTTTGTCTGATTTGAAGAAGGTGGGGGGGCCAACTTCATTTAGGTGACAAAAAAACATTCACTCACATCTAAGGAGAATTTAGAGAAACCAATTAACCAATTAACTGTCATCCACAGTCCAAAAACATCTTTTTGGACTGTGGATGACAGTGATAGACATGTGAACTCATGCACGCTCAGGGAGAACATGCAAACTCCATGCAGAAAGACCCCGGGCTGGGAATTGAACCCAGAACCTTCTTGCTGAAAGGCAGCAGTGCTACCCACTGCTCCACTGAGAAGTCATTCATAATATCTAAATATCATATTTTAAGGGCAAAAATAGTAATTCTATTGACAGAGACAATTAAGTTATTATGGGAGAGAAGTTCTAGCGGTGTGAATACTTTTAAAGGGAGCTTAAGGGTATACTATGCAACTGGTGTTGATCTTACAGCGAGGCTCCCCCAAGAGGGTGAAAGTAAAAGTGCACTGTCGTAAATATGCTCAGCTGTTCTCCTGGTTTCTCCGTCAAGCCAGGCGCGGGTTGTTTTGAGCTTAGCAGAACGCAACGAATCACCATGTCTAAGTGACTATTTTGTTCCAATTTTCGAGTTTGAAAATGTAGCATGTTAACTAACCACGATAACTGCACAAATGTCGCCACTGAGCTAGCAACGAGCATGCCTTTCACTGGGGGCGTGTAGCAGTTCTCGCCGTAAAGCAAGACCGACTCTCGCGATGCGCAAGACTTGTGAGCCTGTGGGTGCGGGCCGAGGGCTCCTGCAATTGCAAGTACGGTATTTCCCCTACAGACCACCAGGGAGGCCGAGAATACCTTTGTTCGACCTGAAATTACTCATTTAATCATCCAAAACGTTATGGAGCACATTGATTAACTGAGAAATGTTGCACAGTATGCCTTTAAATAAACTAAACCCAAAAGTTTGACTAAAAAATGAAAAAGCAAAAACCTGAGCTGTCTGTTGTGTCGGCAGGAATCTCGGAGCTTCCCGGAATCGTATCCCGAGCTGCCGAAGCAGGACACGGTAGAGAGCAGCCTCTTACAGAAGCACATCCTGGAGCTGGCCGGCATGCTGGACGCTCAGAGTTTATTTTGGGACGATTCGCTGGACAGCTACTGACGTCTCCAGGCGGCGGCGCCGGCGCTCTCACTCAGACTGAGTTTGTTCGTTCCTTTCTGTGGTCGGAAGGTAACCTTTCGTTTCCTCGCATCCTTCATTCAGATGTTCCACCTGGAACCGGGTGTAATGGTCTGATTAGTCACCCAGGAATCCTCATTCTGAGCCTCATCAGAAAACCTTTCAGCCTGCAGTTCTCCCCGCTCTGCCAGACCAAACATTCCATGTTTTTTTTAACTATATTTCTGCATCGCTGTCAGTTTCATCATAATAATCCCACCGGAGACGAAGGGTTTAACTGCACCGATCATGGAAGGACCTCGCTTCTGACATTTAAAACAACTCAAAGGAACTTTTCTCCATCCAGGAATCCAGGAAGTGCAGCAGATCCAGGCAGGTCGGGGTTCCTTTCATCATTTAGAACCAGACCGACGCCGGCAGTCAGCTTTAGCCTCCTATGTGATTCTGTTAAGAGTTTTTCTTCTTGCTGTTTTTACGCATGCCTAGAAAAAAAATCAGCTTACTTCATTCTTTTATCCACAGAGAAAAAAAGCACAACACATTTATGAAGGAAGCGGAGATATAAAGTATGTTTAAGACGAAAGTAGAGCAAAATATTCCTAATAACAGTTTAAGACAACTGTTATCGAGGTCATTTTTGATAAACAGATAGATGACTTGATTAATTACACGCTGACATATATTTCAAGCATTTATCTCTGTTTCTGTTACTTCTATCCCAGCTTCCTGTGCACACTTTTTCCTTCCACTCAACTTTCCAGCTCTCTGTGAACAACCTGATGCTGCCTTGTGCGGAAACTGTGAAGCCAGCCGTCCTTCCCATGGATCCGAGGGCCAGAACTAATTACTGCACTGCAAAAAATCTGAATCTAGATAAGTCATTTTTTTCTTAAAATAAGTGCATTTGTTCTTGAATTGAGGAGGTAAAAGAGACATTCTGCCAATGAAACAAGACAATTTACACTTAAAATAAGAAAACACTATCGCATTGTCTTATTTCAAGTACTTATTATCTAATTATCTTATTTTAAGAATAAAATTACCAATTCCATTGGCAAACTTTCTCATTTACCTACTCAAATCAAGGGTGAATACACTTATTTAAGGAATTTTTCACTTATTTCTAGATCGTTTTTGCAGTGTGGCTTTCATTAGCTGGCACCCACACTGCAAAAACGATCTAGAAACAGTGATGGGACTAACGGCGTTACCTTGTTTTAGTAACGAGTAATCTAACTAATTACTTTGACTGTAACTATAACGCAGTTACCATTGCAGACACCCCGTTACTGCGCGTTACTCAGGTCTCACAATGAACCTTTTTTTCATGATAGGACTCGTGCGCGCGTCATGAGAGAGGGGAGGATGAGAATGGCTGATGTATAGTGAGATTCTGTCAGTTGGGTAGGTGGGTGTTTCTGCTGGTGGGTGTTAACGTACAGCACACACAGAGAGATGGAGAGTCAGGAGGACTCCAGCAGCAAACAGCATTTTCCAGATGGAAATACAGGTGTTACGTCGAGCTGCGTTTCCCCATCAGATACGGTTTCCCCTGCATCTCCGCACAGCGCAGGCGGCACGATTCACCGTGCAAGCGACAGGAAACGCGCATGCTCGCTAAAGGCGCGCAACAGTCGCCCTGTGCTCGCGCCACAGGGGAACTATGGAGAGCGTGAAGGATCAAATGATAGCCTATATGGAGAAAGGGAGAAATCTGGATGGATGGGTGGATGGATGAATGGATGGATGGATGGATGGATACGCTGCTTTTTCAACCTGCTGTATTTTTTATTTTAAACATTATTTGATGGCCTTTGTGGCAGGGATGGAGATCCATAATTTATGTCACACACAGAGTATACATCTAGAGAGATAGATAGATAGATAGATAGATAGATAGATAGATAGATGTTGCAGTATCTATAACAACCTAAACACACAGGATTTCAGAATTAGACATCCCCAGTTATTAATTTCATATACTCACCAGATCTGAATGCCCTGTTAAAAACCTTCACATGGCGTTCCCCCCTGATGTCATTTACGTTGAGTTACAATAAATGCTAAACTCTCTGCAGGTTCTTGTCTTTCTCGTCCGCTCTATTCAGCTGGCTTTGGAAACACACGGCGAGAAGGTGGGGTTACTTTTATTGTGGAGTAACTTGGTTAGTAACTCAGTTACTTTTTGGGAGAAGTAACTAGTAACTATAACTAATTACTTTTTCAAAGTAACGTGCCCAACACTGTCTAGAAATTAGTAAAAATGTCTTAAATTAAGTGTATTCACCCTTAATTTGAGCAGGTAAATGAGATAGTTTGGCAGTGGAATGAGTAATTTTACTCTTAAAGCTACAATGTGTAATAATTACAGGGATATACAGTCAGAAATGTAATATATTATACATAACTATGTTATTTATCATCATCTACGAGCTCAGCCTCTTAACCTTAATATTTGCGTTGCCTTAGAATTCGTTATTTATAATTACATAGGAGCGGGTCTCGCAGCCATGGAGGCAGACATCTTAGATGGCAGTATTAAAATTATCTATGTAAACAAACCTCATCACTTGAGAAGGTAGGTGATGCGGACGTCGTGGAAGACATTTTGTCCCGTAACGCTCACCGTACTGTTGGGGGGGAGAAGCGGTGGGGGGGAGATGTTCATGTTGCTGCGGTCTGCAGTCTGACCGCTAGATGTCGCTGAAAATTACACACTGTAGCTTTAAAATAAGATAATTAGATAAAATGCACTTGAAATAAGACAATGCAATTGTGTTTTCTTATTTTACGTGTAAATTGTCTCGTTCCATTGGCAGAATGTCTCTTTTACCTCCTTAATTCAAGAACAAATCCACTTATTTTAAGAAAAATGACTTATTTAGATTCAGATTTTTTGCAGTGCATTATCAGGTTTTATTCAGTGAAACTGAGTAAAAGCTTGAAATGTATTCTGTGGTGATTTATGAGTTTATATAAGATTTAAATTGAGGAAAATAGGTTTAAGTTAATCGCCTGGCGACGCGTCACAGCTTCGTCAGCTTGGAGTTAAGCCGGGATGATGTGACCTGATGGACCTGGATGTGACGGTTCTTTGGTCGATGGTAGCCGTCTGGTCCTGAAACAAACAGGATGGTGCTGAAATGTTCCTCCATGATGCAGAGTTTTATTTTTGGTCTTTTTTTTTGTATTTATTGACGTCGTCAGTTTTTCCATGGCCTTTGCTAACGTTTCGTCACGGATCTCTGTGTATCTGTTAAAGTTTATAATGTTTAATGAAATATGAAGTTGGGAATCAAAGAGAGAAGCTCTGTGATCTGGAATCATTTTTAAAATTCACATTCCAGCTTTCCAAGAACTTAAAGAGAAGCAGAGGAAGATTCTGCTGTTTTTTTGTTGTTGTTTTTTGTTTTTCCTGAACATTATGACTCTTAAGATGTTATTAGCTTGCACTTTATTCGTTTTATTATTTGGTTTATTGTGTTTTATGAGGTAAAAAAAAAAAAAAAGATAAAATCTTTTTATGTTTTCTGTAAAAGCTCTGCTGAAACGGGCCAATGATCAGTCTGGTGTTCCGACATGATTCTGAGCAAGAGGATGGAGACACCGCTTCTTAGTTTAAAACCTGTAAAATAGCAACAAAGAAATATTCAATAAAAAAAAAAAAAAGAAATGCTGATGAGCTGAAACATTATGACCACCTTCGGGTTTGAGCCAATTATCAACAGTTTCTCCTGTCTCTGACCCAGTGGGCCGGATTGATCAGGCATTACGGAAAATTCCCGAGATGTTTAGGGTTTGATCTTCAACCATTCAGAATAAGAGGCCCTAAATTTAATGTACAGTTTGTTGTTTTTGATCGCACAATAGATCTCCAAAGACTTGAATGATGATGCACAGATCTCCGGTCGCTCTGAGTTTACTATAATCAGCTGACAGTGATCAAGTCCCTTCATCCTCCAAAAAACAGCGTTCATCTCTCAATACGCGTACTTATGTGTTTAATTTTCTTCGTTTTAGTGAATATAATAACTTTAAAATGCCAAAGTAGGACGTTCCACATGAGCATGTCACTGCTGCCACCTTCTGGTTTAGCGGAGAACTGCTTCTTCTATAGGCGCTGAATTGCATCCAAAAGGGAACAACAGATGACCAAAAAAGTTTTAAACCTCTCTTCAGGTGATTTTTTTATTTACCGGTATTCAGAAAAGTGTAAATTCACGACAGAGGAGGTGGAAACGCATTTGGTGAATAAATCCTATCTGAAAACTGCTTTTTCTCTCTAAATTCACAATCATGTTAAATTTCCTTATAAAAGCATAAAATCAAATAGTTCTGATAAAACCGGGCTTCTGATCAGCTGTTTCCGCTGCCGCTCACTTCCTGAATGCAGCATTAGAATCACACTTCTTTTAACGTCTCTGAACAGTTTAATATCGCTGACATGATAAAGTAAAAACAAGTTAAATTCATTAAAACTGTGCTCCATCTGATCTGTGTACCACACCAAAGCCTAACATAGATGTATGACATCGTTACGCTTTGCTTCGCCTCGCTAATTCGCTCCACTGGATGGAAACACGACTAATTCACATTTTCGACTATTTAAAGTCGCATCACATTTGAATAAAAACGGATTTACTGACGGATGTTTTGTGATCGTTATTAAAAATGTTGGAATCAGGAGTCAATCCTTTTAAAGTCGTAGGGAAGTCATATTTAAATATAAAATCATTCTGGCTTAAACGTATATAAATGCACTCTTTATCATAATGTCCGAAAATTTCTAAAATTTGTGTATTTTTTTCGTTATTTTCTGCAGGCCAGTTAGTTATACGTCAGCCTGAACACCTAAATTCAGCCAATCATATATCAACGGTCATCTGTCAACCAATTTTTTCGGTCATAGCATCTTGATTCATATGTCGCAGCTAATATACGCAACGGTTGAAATGAGAAATCAGAATGATTTCCTTTCCCATTGACTTCCGTCCCAGTGTTCACGGGGATGGACTTCCGTGTCTTCGGCAGGCGTAGAGCTAACAGAACTGGCAGCGTTGCGAGGCAAGGGCTCAAACATGTACGGCTGGAAGCCTTCTACACCAAACCAAGCTTCTGCCGCCCTGGCGTCCTCTTCCACAACATCTTCGTCCCCGCTTTCCTCCTCTAAATAAAAAATGGATGATGGAGGAGACTCATCAACGACCTCCGACACTAAACTCTCCTCCTCTTGCATGTTTCCGCTGTCCATAGCGTTCCTTGACAGCGTCGTTTCTAAGTCACCAATTTAGTGCTACTTGGTCCCAATGGAATTTCCCATTGGGAACCTACTAGCACTAAGTTGCTAACTGGTTAGCAAGATGCTTCTGACAAACCGGCCACAACCGAACCCTTTCGCCACAACAATCCCGCCCCCTTGATAAATGACCAATCACATTCGCTTTATGCATTTGTGTAAAGTCGGGCACCACTCGGTAGAATTCGGAAATGCAACGGTTGGTACTGCCGCTTCCCTACGACTTTAATAGCTAGCATTCGATTTGGTCTTAAAGTGAAGGAGCAAAACACCATTTAAAATGAAACTCAATCTGTAAAACAGAAATTTGAAAACAAAATTGAAAATATAAAATCTTTCAAAAAATCTTGATACAATAAAATCTGTAAAACACCCTAAAATTCAAATAAGAAAATATGAAGAAAAAAAATGTTTTTCTAAAGTTTAATTTCTGGATTGTACTTTTTTCAAATTTCCATTTACAAAAATAATGGAACAAAGTTCACTCCATACGAAAACAGAAGGATCTACAGAGAAAAACATCAAACTTTTTCCCTCCAATCGGGACGTGTAAAGGTCTAAGGTCGGTAATAGAGACCCCTCTGCAGACCCCAAACATCCTGAAGAGAAAGAAACAAGAATCATTTCCTTTACCATTGAGTTACGTCTCAGTGTTTTTTCCATTTGTTCTTTAAAGGATCTGGCACTGATGGTGCAGAAGAAACATTTGTAAACGAGGATTGTGAATATTCGATGGGTGGTCATAATGTTATGACTTATCGGCTCCTAATTACAGCAACAAAACAATCTTTTCAGCTTCTGTTCAGACTATTTACTGCTGTGATGTCTTCTGTGCTTCATATTTAAAAATGTTTTCTTTAAGCTTTGAACAAAAAAAAAAAGAAGGAAATGTCAAAAAGTGTAACTGTGTGAAACTCACCCAGCAGCAGATGAAGCATGGATTTCTCCGCTGTGCACATCTTTAACTTTTGTAAAATAAGACAAATGAAATGCGTGAAGAAGAGGCGGTCAGGCAGAACAGAGATTAACCTCCAGAACAAGGGATTTGTTTTTACCAAGGACTGCAGAGGGAAGGAAGCGCATTTCCTCCTGTCAGGAGGATTAAAAAAAAAAAAAGCCACATAACCTTTGTAAATGTATTTAAAAGATGATGAACAAGGTACTGTATGAGGGAGAGGCAGAGCGAGCCGATGGGAACAAGATAAGCTGTGAAGATCCAGTGAGAACGGGTAGATGTTTCTTTTTAAATCAGGCAGCTGATCTGCAGACTGCTGCAGAGTTTGTTACAGTAATAAAAGTCTTAATACAGGCCAGGTATGGAGCTAAATCTGGGCCAAAAAGGTTGTTCAAAAACATTGCTTTAGTGAAAATGAAATTGCAACAAAAAAAATAAAAAATACTATGAACTTAAACAAAATTAATGATTTGAATTAAAAAGAAATGTTTGAAACTTTGTTTTCATATAACTTTTTTTTTTCAGTTTCAACCCCCTCTGCGTAGGGGCGGGGCTTAGATGACACTGGGTGTGGAGTGATGACTGACAGCTGAGGTGCCTGGACAGAATTTATCGTAATTTTTCCAATTAAATTTGTGCCACTGGGTGAAATGATTTTTCATAATTAATATAATTAAGTTAGTTAATTAAAAAGTTAATTTTTAAAATCAATCACATAAACTATGTGATTAGAATATGGAAGTTTTTTTTAAAGTTATCTCCATTTCCCATTTCAGGCTTTTGGTCAGTTTGTCTTCCAGTCGTCATTCCACACCCCATTTTATCAGAGCCCCGCCCTCACACTGACGGGGCCAGCTATTTGAAACTGAAAATGAATTCCTAAAAGTGAAAAAAAAACCTGAATCTTAAAAGTAATTTTCATTTTATTTCTAGTTTCAATTATTTTTAAGTTTCATCTTATTTATTCAGATTCAAATATTGTTTTTCAGTTTTAAAAAATATTTTTCACCTTCAAATTACTTTTCCTCTTCCAAAAAAAATTCTGTTTCAAAGTTTTGCACACTTTCCTTTTTTTATTTGAAATTTCAAATGTTTTGTTTGTTTTCATTGTTTGTTTTGTTTTCATTTCAAAATTTATTTTTGCTTCAAAACTATTTTTCAGCTTCACATTTTTTCTTGTTAAATTCCAAAAAATTTTCTGTTTCAATTTGTTGCACTTTCCTTTTTTATTTGAAATTTCAAATATTTTGTGTCAGTTTCAAGTTTCATGTTTTTTCAGCTTGTTATTTTTTCATTTCCAATTTTTTTTTTCCAAAATATTTTTCAGCTTCAACTTTCTTTTCAACTTACAAAAAATGTTTTTTTTTTTTTCAATTTGTTGCACTTTCCTTTTTTTTATTTGAAATTTCAAACATTTTTCAGGTTGAAATCTGTTCTATTCAAAGTTTAAATTAGTTTTCAGTGTATAATTTTCAGTTTTGAATCTTTTCTCCTTGGTTTCTTTAGTTTTTCAAAAAAAAAAAAAAAAAAGAAAAGAAAATTAACCTTTATCGGCAAAATTTAGCTCCATAGCGAGGCATTATGCAGAGATGCACCAATCAGACAATTTTCCTTTGATTTTTGGGTGGGATACTGTAACATCTGGGTTTATTGTACCTAATATTAATTTGTGATATAATTTATATTATTCTGATAATAATCAGGGGAGGTAGGAGGTACCTGCTTTAATCCAATAATGTGAATATTGCAGAAATTACCTTATTTTATATTTGATTGTTATTGGAAGCTGAGGCTCTAACCGCTAATCACTTTGACCTGAAGCAGCCTGATTGGTGGATCTCTAACAAGTAAAAAAAAAACTCCGGCAGAAAACTTCTGCCTCCTTTTTCTGTGAAAAAAAGCAGTTTAAGGTGTGAGCCTTTTTTTGTTGTACCTTGAAACTGTCAAATATCGCCTTGTTTTTCATCTGCTGCGTTTTTTCCTGCAGTTTAGAGCCTCAGTTCCGTGTCTGCAGACACTGATCTGGTGATGCGCAGTCAGTGTTCATCCTGTATATGCACCCAACGCTCCAGAGCACAATGAGCTGTTTTTAATGCTTCATGTTAAGCCTCTTGGGAACAAACCACAGGTAACTGCCGACTCAAACCAACCTGCTCTCTTCCCAAGACATGCAGGGTCATTTTTACTTTTCTACACTTTAAACGAGTCCAGTTCATCTGTGCCCTCCTCTACTTTATGAAAACGTGTGACCTGCTTGTTGTTCTTTCCTTTTCAAACTGTCAGATGTATTTTAAGGACTTTGGTTTAACGATAA